>NC_143109.1:6104444-6409166 GCF_061535455.1 Colias philodice | reverse complement strand
GGAACAAACGGAAATATATGTAATTTATTTTTATACAATGCAATTTGAACCTTATTATGTTTGTGTTAAGGTATGTATCGCATAACACTTTTTAAGGAAAATCGTCAAATTTAATGATGGTTTTTTTATAAACAATTCGTTGCCTATTTATGTTAAAAAACTTCATTATTAAACTCTGCCTAGACAGAGTTTTATAATGAATGTAACAGCCAACTTTAAACATTACTATCGATGTAATAAGGTGTTAATTTCAATGCAAGTTTCCTAAAACATTTTTGAACGTCTTTTCATGGGCGATTTTTTTTAAACACGATCGTTTAACAGGCAATTGTGACTCTACTTGTATACTATATCATATACTACTACTAGCTTACCACCCGCGGTTTCGCCCGCTTTGTTTAAAACTAAAAATTATATACTAAAACCTTCAATCACTCTATCTATTAAAAAAAAAACCGCATCAAAATCCGTTGCGTAGTTTTAAAGATTTAAGCATACAAAGGGACATAGGGACAGAGAAAGCGACTTTGTTTTATACTATGTAGTGATATCAAAATACCCTCATCATCCTCATCGGACGAGTCATGTTGTTCCGAGTCGCTATCGGAGCAGCTCTCGCCGTCCGAACTGTCCACTGTCGCCGTGATACCGGCACCCGCCACTGCGCTATCGGGTACACTCTGCGAAAGAAAATATAGTTATTTATGAAAATATATTATTTAAAATAATCTAACAGGAACGTCTCGTCTTGGTTCAAATAATTTATACTCTATTTAGGGGCGATTTTTCAATAGTTGGTTAAAATTTATCCGTCCAATAAAGTATTACACGAACATTTTAAAATGTCACCTGTATACTGTCAAATACGGACAAATATAATATATTTTTGAAACAGTAGTTTAATACGTTATTCGATGAATAAGTTTTAACCAAGGATTGAAAAATCAGCCCTTACTGTGTTAACAGCCTTATTGTCATAAGTTGAACGAGATTGTATGCTTGATTTTTGAATAAATATCTTTTACTTTAAATTATAGGCCTTTAAACATGCTGTAATATCGTATTTTAAGTTGTAACACCTTTAGATACTATGTTTAAATACAAATAAATAAATACGCCATTTATTCGAAATCTCACTTATTATATAATATACAATTTTGTTATTAAGTATTTACTTAAAATTAAGGTTACTAATAATTAGTGTTAGTATTGTTTAAGAGACTTCGACCCCAATTTATTAATTCTACTCTACTTACATCCTCCATGGGGTTGACAGTGATAGTCAAGGCGGAATCGTCCCAGGCCATTTCATCAGCAGCCCGTCTCGGGGTGCGAGCTCTTGCCCGGGCCCGAGCTGCCCCGCCCAGGGCAAGCAGCAGGATTGCGCCCACGCACACTGCGCCGATCACTAGCGTCACGTTCGTGTCTGTGGAACGAGATAATATGACATGGGTTAAAATAATTCGAACGAATACCTCTTTTTTGAAGTGAAAACTTCTTTAGCGGCGTTGAGCACTTTTTCTGTAATGGGTATAAAATCTTAAACTCGCGTCAGGACACGTGACCTGATCGAAAAAGCGTAAGACGGATGGATATCAAACATGCTGAACGTTAAAAATCAAGTTTTCACTTCTGCCGGCACTCCCGGAGTGCAACCCGTCTTTTTTTTTAAGTGGGGAAATCTTGCATAGATACCCACGGCCTCCGGGGAAAGGGCCGTGAGTTATGTCGGATTCCTACCGACCAAAACCCCACTGTGTTCCGTCAAGCCGCATCAACGACGGGGCCACGGGTATAGGTAGAATTCGTCCGTCCCATCATCAAAATGAAATACTGTGCAAGTTGTGTTCACTAATTTAAGAAATGAATCTTGTTTTAAATGTGTCTATGTGAATGTTTATGTATTCATTTCAAATTGTGAACCAAATAAAATAAATAACCAGTGGTCGATGACACTGACAGTTAATTATATTGACCGACCCGCGAAGGCGCAAAAAAAACCGAAATTTACTTATTAATAATTTATTGTAAAAAAAAATTACATGATAAATTATTCCTAACTTAAACTATGTCCCTCCCGTTCAATGTTGGAACAAAGAGTGCTCGTCCTCCACGGCGGGGCAGCTACAGCGTCGCGGTGGCGATGATTGCCGCAACAATCTCTGGAATCGCAGGTGTGCGCGATGTCGCAATTGCTAACAGGTGCAAGTCCTTCTTGGGTGGCCCCATGCATCCTCTAATGGTTAAGGCGTGTATATACAGTACATAACACCTCCCTCCTGAAGTTCAGCGATTATTGGCGGGCAAGGCTCGTTAATATCGCTGAAATTTCACACTCCGCCGATTGATGTTCTATTTCTTCTTTTTGATTACCATGAACACTCGTAGTTTTAGGTTTTGATGTACGCACTCTCCGTACGACGTACCATGTCACTAGGGCAACTGCACTCGTTATTAATATAACATATATCGGTATAATGGAAGGCTGCATATAGAGAATCTCGTATCCGTTGTTAGTGCTGATAGGCATTTCCATTGATATAGCTCTGTTACTAGCGTGTAATTTATCCAAATTTATCGAATTCAACTTCAGAACTTCTTCATCTGTATTATATTGGCTGGAATCTGGCAGGTTTGCAATTTTCATTATCTGTCCTTTGATATGGTCTTCTCTATTGACTATCTTGAAAGCCTCCGTTTGAAGAATGCAGTTTTTGGGTATTGTGGCTAAGTAGCTTCCTTTAATGACGTCATATTGATCTTGCGAGCATGATAGGTGAATTTTTGATGGCTTGGGGAAACTGATGACGTAGTGGGCGTCGTCTAATTTTTCTAGTGCGGGTGCTCCGAGCTCCACAGGCGTGAAGAGACAAGATGCGACGACTCGTTGCGTGGTAATAAGGTGATACACGCAGTCATTTTTGGATCGATGATGGTTCAGCTTGTCCTCACATAGATACCCTAGGCCAGACTTCGGGCATTCTGCCTCCATGTACATAAAATCCTCGTCGTGAATTGCCACAAAAGGATAGGGTGGAATTAGGACTTTACTATCTTTATTAGGAACTATGGATAATTTAAATAATTCAAAGGTAGCATGAAGGACAACCGGGAACGTAAAAACTATAACTATATTTCTATATATTCTCTATAATTAACTTGAAGGATTTGCTCTTTGCCATAAAATTTGTGTAGTTTATTTAACATTACTATCAAATTCTGGCAAAAGTCTAAGTGCATTAAAAATTTTATCCAAATCTGACATTTTAAATATCTGTATTACCTATATAAAATATATTAAATTTAATTAAATTTATTTACTTCGTTAAACTAATATAAAAAATTAATAATCTTTACCTAATATATTTGAATTATAAAATGAATTAATTCGTAAATTTCGAAAATTAATCAATTCGTAATTAATTAATATTTAAATTTATTAATCTTTTATCAACCTAATATCTATATATTTGAATTTTACAAATTGATTTTGTAAAATTCTACAATTAATTCGCGATGAATTAATATATTTTAAGCCTACGCACTACAGTTCCTCGGTTCCCGTGAATGGGTAATCTAGGAAAACTTACAATCTAGGAGTGGCAAGTCACTAAGAGAATTAGTGTACTTACAGGATTTTCATTTCGGCCTTTCCTGCAGTATCAATGTTTGGATACCCTTCGCGTTGCGGCGGCCAACGGTGTAGGTTCTGGATCCCCGTCGTCGTCCCTCCGATGGAATAGCGATACTCGATGCTTGTAGTTTCGCGTTCCGAGAGACGGCTCTCAAGGATTATCCTACCGACTGCGCCAATTATATTGACCGACCCGCGAAGGCGCAAAAAAAACCGAAATTTACTTATTAATAATTTATTGTAAAAAAAAATTACATGATAAATTATTCCTAACTTAAACTATGTCCCTCCCGTTCAATGTTGGAACAAAGAGTGCTCGTCCTCCACGGCGGGGCAGCTACAGCGTCGCGGTGGCGATGATTGCCGCAACAATCTCTGGAATCGCAGGTGTGCGCGATGTCGCAATTGCTAACAGGTGCAAGTCCTTCTTGGGTGGCCCCATGCATCCTCTAATGGTTAAGGCGTGTATATACAGTACATAACAAGTTGATAATCATCAGTCATCGTTGTTTGTTTTTTCAGTGTTGAAAAACATGGTTTTTATTATTAATAATAATATTTGTTGTGTGTATGAATAATAAACTATTATAATATTAATAATTTATCCTGCAATCCGTCTCGAAGGACCTTTTCATATCCAAGTAAGTAAGTACCTAAGTAAGTAAGTAAGTGTACTCACTGTCAGCATGATGCAGATCGAGCAGCCTGGGTGCAGGCGCATCCGCGGAGTGCGGCGAGTGCAGCGCGTGCGCAGCGAACGCGCGCGGCACCTGCGCCGCTACTGCCGCCTCCGGGATCTGCCATTGGTGCAAAATATATAGTTTAATGATAGTTTTTATAAATAAATGAGCTTGAAAATATTGCTAATGAATGAATGAATGAAACTACTTTTTTTGCACCAAAACAAAGAAACAATACGAAAAAACACATACAAAACAAACACGTACAAAAAGGCGGCCTTATCGCTAAAGCAGCGATCTCTTCCGAGCATCCTTTAATCTAGGATCATGAGAATTACGTTTTATGATGAGGTTGACTGTGCACAACACAAAAATCATTAAATAAATAAGTACAAGACTACACATAGTATACATATACATACATAAGGATATTATAAAGATAAATAGTAAATATTTAGCTGCTTTTTAAACTCATGCTTGCCCAATATTTCTTGAAATTTTGAGCGAAATAGATTTTGTCAAGGAAAATTTGTTTGTTGCAGCGTCATCTATCGGACTTTATAATCGAACTACTTGCTCTCCGCGGTTTCACCCGCATGGCTCCGTTCCTGTTGGTCGTAGCGTAATGACATATAGCCTACAGCCTTCCTCAATAAATGGGCCATCTAACACCTAAATAATTTTTCAAATCGGACCAGTAGTTCCTGAGATTATCGCATTCAAACAAAAAAAAACTCTTCACCTTTATAATATTAGTATAGAAAATAATTTAAATAAAATCTAAAGTGATCCTAGCATAATATTTGTGTATCATTTCCACAACACTGGGAAATAATGTGTCATTTCTATTGGTACAACAATTTTCAAAAAAATACAGATCAGTAGATCCAGAGATTGCAACCTACAATCTCACAAACGTTACCCTTTTATAATATGAACATAACATTATATTTTTATTTGCGAAATAAACTTTTAAGTATGTTATAATAATAATAAAAAGCTAACATAACACTCTCTGTTTAAATAAAGCTTCATCATTACATATTCCATCCCAAATAAATATGTAGATACACACCTTATCTCTGGCCACAGCATCCAACTTATCAGCGAGTCCGCTCGGACGTTGTGCGTGCACATCTCCCGCCGCGCGAGGATGGACAACAGTTAGCTGAAAAATATATTACGGTAATGTTTATATTAATGAATGTTTACTTTTGTTATTCTAATTCAAGTAAAAAAGTAGGTACTGTATTTAATTTTTTTTTCATGAGATTTCAATTACTTTTACTCTTGTTTTAAATGTCTGTTGTGAATCGTAATATTTCAAGAGAAGACGCGTGACAAAGAAGTAGCATCGTCATAAATTATTGCTTCTATTTATTTTTGACACTAATTTTGGCCATTATATTTAAAGTCACAGCTATCTAAGCTTTATCTCTAAATGTATATTTTTAATAAATTATGTACTACCCTCAAAATATTTTGTTTCCAAAATAAAACAAAACTACATACCGTTTGCACATATTCATTGCTAGTGAAGCGGCCGTTGAGTTCAGAGCAAGTCAGTTTAAACACGCGGTTCAGGTAATAGGCCGGCTTCTTGTTACTGTATTCGATGTCGCGGAGCACCTGTGGGGAAATAAATAGTGTTGCCGAACTATCGATAGATTGACTATCGATAGTTGACCTTGAAAATAAGTCAGAATATCGATAGCACTATCGATAGTATCGATATTATCGATACTATCGATACTATCGATAGCGTTATTCATGGAATACTATTGATGAACTGCAATAGTATCGATAAAATCGATAGTATTGATTGCCAATAGTTGCTATACTATCGATACTGTCGATAGTATCGATACTATTGCTACTGAATATTGCAACTACAATCGATACTATCGATAGTACTGATACTATCGATAGTTTTGAGCTATCGATAGTAGTAAATTGTGCAATAGTATTGTTCACGATTTCTTGGTATAATGGGTCAGTCAATGGGCTTATTGGATTACGAATTAACGAACTAAAAAAAATGGATTGTACAAAGCGCCAATAGATAACTTGAAAAGTATTATAACCAAACATCTAGTTCTCTGTCATCCACTATAATATTATTGATAAAGCAATACTATCGAGAAAAAGGTCACTATCGATGGGACGATATTATCGATAGTATCGACACTATCGATAGTATCGATAGTTCGTTCGATATTGAGCTTCGATAGTATCGACACTATCGATAGTATCGATAGTTCGTTCGATATTGAGCTTCGATAGTATCGATACTATCGATGGTATTGCTATGTGTCGATAGTATTTACGCTTATAGGACTATCGATACTATCGATAGTATCGACACTATCGATAGTATCGATAGTGCTATCGATACTATTGCTTTTCCCCAACTATCGATAGTTAATCGATAGACTATCGATAGTGGACTATCGAGCGGCAACACTAGAAATAAATAATAATGTAGACAAAAAAAATAATCCAAATCGGTTCATAAACGATGAAGTTATCCGCGAATACACACACAAAAAAACGGTCGAATTTAAAACCTCCTCCTTTTTTGAAGTCAGTTAAAAATAAGGATAAATTTTAGGAAATGTAGGCATTTTGGTAATATATTGATAATTCTCAAATGAGCCTTTTTTAGGGTTCCGTAGCCAAAATGGCAAAAACGGAACCCTTATAGTTTCGTCATGTCCGTCTGTCCGTCTGTCCGTCTGTCCGTCTGTCACAGCCGATTTACTCGGAAACTATAAGTACTACAGTGATGAAATTTGATGGGAATATGTGTTGTATGAACCGCTACAAAAATATGACACTAAATAGTAAAAAAAAGAATTGGGGGTGGGGCCCCCCATACATGTAACTGAGGGATGAAATTTTTTTTTTCGATGTACATACCCGTGTGGGGTATCAATGGAAAGGTCTTTTAAAATGATATAAAGTTTTCTAAAAAACATTTTTCTTAAAGTGAACGGTTTTTGAGATATCAGCTCTCAAAGTCGTAAAAAGTATGTCCCCCCCCCTCTATTTTTATAACTACGGGGTATAAAATTCTAAAAAAAATAGAGGTGATGCATGCTAATTAACTCTTTCAACGATTTTTGGTTTGATCAAAGTATCTCTTATAGTTTTTGAGATAGGTTGATTTAACTGTAATTTATTATATTTGCTGCTACGGAACCCTTTGTGCGCGAGCCCGACTCGCACTTGGCCGGTTTTATTTAAGTTATTTCCAATTGCAGCTTTGCTTTGTTCGAATTGAATATTATTTGCTACTAATTAATTTTATTTGCTACACATGAACAGTCTAAACATGGATTTCATTGCCATGTTTCAAAGTTAGTGCTAAAAAAAACGTCCAAACATTATGTATTAGCCTTAAAAATTATGCATTCTAACGCATTCATCTCTACTGTATCTTTACGATACAAACAAATTTTATTTACAGAAACATTAATATTCTAGTCCTCAAGTTAAAAACCCACCTTCTGGTAATTATGAACCGTATCAGCTCCGATCAAGTTAACTCCATCCCTTGTTAGAGTGGCACGTATATCCGAGTCGGGCAAAACCGAGTGCCCGCGTAGAGCTAGCGCCTCGTGGTCCGGGTTCAGTGCCGGGTAGACGGACACCACGCAACTGTCCAGTTTCTGGCTGTCCGCTTCTGTGAGAAATTTTAATAGATTATATAATATAGAAAATTTAACAAAAACATATCCGGATATCACGCAATTGTCTAGTTTCTGGCTGTCTGCTTCCGTGGGATTTTTTATATTTTATATAGGTAATATAGAAAACTTGACATAGTATGTATCGAATCGAGAACGTATGGATATCATGCTGTCCGCTTCTGTTTAAATAAAAAAACCTTTATTATAAGTATAAAATAAAAAGTTTACACAAAATTATGGCTTTTATTAACTATGGGAAGAACTGGAGAAGGCATTGTGATTTCGTTTCGTTTAGAATTGAGACTACAGCAATATTATTTTCGACTTTTCTTTTCTGTTACATTTTTTGGCAGTTTCTAGTAAACTATAATATGTGAATAAAGTTCATAAACATATATACATTAATATAAGTTCAATCAGGAAAAGTGAATTTAAATTTTCTGCATTCTGAAAACAGAGACAATTAAGTGTATAAAAGTTTGAAAACAACATGTCTAATGGCCAACATATAACAGACAGTAAGATTAACAAGAAAAAGGAAAACAAATAATTTATCGAAAAAAACATCTCAGGGGTCAAACACAAACAAAAAAAATGATTAATATAATATTTTCATATCTCACCAATAACAGAATCCCTATCCCTGGCCAGAACCTTAACCTCCAGGTCCGGGAAGACCGGAAGACCAGCTCTGAAGTGGGCGTAGTCCCTTGCGGCATCAGCGCTACCGTTGAGCAGTATGGTCGGTGTTTGCGGTGAGAGCACCATCACATACGATTCAGCCGGTCGGGCCTTGATCACGCGCCCGTTGTCGCAACTGATAAACAAATTATGTGTAATTATTTATTTCTATTTTACATATAGAGAAGGTGCGGAAATAATTTTTAGTTTCAGTAGCAGATTACAGTCACTACAATTTTTATTTTTATTTAAATCTTTATAGGGTGTGAAAGCTACCCTTTAACTTCAGAACTGTACATATTGCTTTGTGTTCGAATTGATAAATGATAATACAGCAAAATTTAACCATTTTACATTTAACAGGATTTTAGACAAAAATAGGGGTGCACAATGCACATTTCCATTAAATAAATGATTAGGCCACAAACCAAAACTTTTGTCTCTATAAGAGTATTAAATTCGAATCTATAATTTACTAGCAAACCGGGCGAACTCCGTTTCACCACCGAAGACACCTTTTCTTGCTATAAACCTCACGGAACCCGAGACCTTTCCAACGAATGCAAAACCGTAGAAATCGGTTCGTGCGTTCTGGAGTTATAGCGTCAGGAAGGAAAACCCGACTTATTTTTATGTAGTAGATTAGTACACAAAAACTCACGTAATAGTGGTATCCAAGTGAACATTCCGTCTGCCCGGGGTGGGGAAAGACCTAGCATCCCCGTAGGCGACGCGTCGCACGAGCGTCTCCACTTCTGCCGCACCGTCACCTTCCACGGACACCGATTTCAGGTCTAAAATAAATAAATAAATATTTGGGGACAATTTTCACACACGGCACTATCTGATCCCATGCTAAGCTTTCGCTTGTGTTATGGAAATCAGAAGGCTGATAAACATACATATAATTTTAAATAAATACTTAGATAGATAATTAACACCCAGACACAGGGCAAACATCTATGTTCATCACACAAATATTTACCCCGGGTGGGAATCGAACCCACGACCAGTGGCTTGGAAAGCAGGGCCACTACCAACCAAGCCAACCGGTCAGACGAAAAGAAGAAATATAGTTTAAAAAACGTGTAAGACACATCTAATAAGTTATTTTACTCGTGAAATTATTGTGTTGTCACAAATTTTTGATAAGTGTAAAAACTTGTCTCCCCGTGACCACGCTCGCTGTAAAGTGTTCGAAACGTCGGGAAAATAATATAATGAATAAATCGCGATTACAATCCGTTAAAAAGTCTTTAATTTCTAAGTGGAAAAAGTTTGAATTTAATCTGTCCGTTTAGAGTGGGTCAAAATTAAAACTCGGTTACATATAGACACGCAGTAGTACATAGTGTATAGAGAAATGGATTTAAATCTTGATTATGGGAATGGATTTAATATCTAAAGAGAATAATTGAGTTGTTCGATTATGGGAAAAAAGTTATGGGAAATAATTAGAAATAGGGGGGCTATTTTATTCGTGATTATTCGTGATAAGGATTCTAAAGATTATACGCCTTTCCACCATCCTTGTTAGTTCTTCTCCATAGAAATTGCTTCCCGAATCGGTTGTATTTATTTATTTTTTACATACATAGATTCCCTATAGCTATTTGTGTGACAATATTTATAATTAACTTTAACAAAACAATACGCCAATAAAAAGGAATACCAATAATGAGACAAATGTGACAGAGTAGATAGATTTGATCACTTCAATTCAAGAGCGCTTTTAAAAGAAGTCTAAATGTTTGAGTTTTGATACTTACATAGATCAGGAGCAAGCGACAGTCCCTCCCTGCACCTGGCGGCACAGCGCAGAGCTGCGGGCGGCTGGACCGCTCCTTTGACCACGCCCAACCCCGCCATCCAACCGTGCATGTGATGTTTCATGTCACTTTCCGTGCCTGGAATTGTAGAAAATTCGTTTGGTTTTACCACAAAACAATTTAAACACAGTCTAACTTTAAACCATGGATCTGTCAATTTAATAGTTGTCTATGTGAAATACGACAAAATCAGATTAAAGAGAACCTACGCTTAATGATAAACCCTGTCTAAAGTTTTTTTGTGGTAAGACAGGTTATTTTTTGAAAGAAAGAAAGAAAATACAATAGAAAAACTTAAAACTAAGGAGATATACACAAAATTAAATTAAGCAATTTGCTAATATATTGCAGTGTGTCACTAGAAAAGGGGCACTCAACATCAGCTATGCTCTTTTTTGTTGGTAGAAACATGAATAAGGAAGCGAGGAAAATAGATGGCTGATATATTCACTAATAACAAACTTCAAACAGTTAAAATTGAACGATGAATATCATTAACATACAATAAACAACTAAAACAAAACAGTCCTTCGCAAAACTCTGCTTTCGCATGTATAAGGCAGAGTTATCTAAAGGGCTATACTCTATAGTTTCTACAAGAAACTTTTACCATTAGTCGCCTTTGACGAGCGGTTGACTAAGACACAAAGTTCTTTTCTTTTAAGCTAATGCATAGCTTTTATCGCGGGCCTTGAGCGCGGGGACCGAATCCAAAAATTGCGTAACGAAAAACCTCACGCTCCCCACGGGGACGGGCACGGAGGTGTGGCTTGAAGGCATAGCATGCAATCGCTTTACCGCGGCAGTCCCCGAGTGCCACACGTCTTTTTTTATTCACGTACCCTGCCAGCAAGCGCCCACTACCATGGTGGTATTAACGCCGTGCGCCGGGTGCAGCGGCCAATCGTCGATCACTTCGGGCGCTTTGCCGTCAGCAGCTCGGTATAACTCCCCATCTACATATAATTCGACGTTCGGGAAGCGCACGTTCACTGCGTAGTGGTGCCACTCGTCGTCGCATACCTGTTTGTGTTGAGATTTATATTTATATAAACTGTATAAATAGATGAAAGCAGGACGAGACTTTTCTCCACAACACAGGGAATCATAGTGTACTGTAATATTTTCGGAATGTTTTAGTAACAATAAAAAATTTTGTATTTTGTATATGAGAGTAGGCAAACGAGCATGTTGATCACCTGATGATAAGCAATTCCACAGCCCATAGACATCTTTAGATGTGTCCGAAGATGTTGCCGACTTTTAAAGGTGGAGGTAGACTCTCTTTTTAAATGCCAAAATTATATGAAAAGATACATAAAATAACCCCGCGATATCACACTATATGATAATAATATACCCATAGAATGTTATGAATAGTTGTATGAATAGTTTTTCATTTTCAGAGGAGATGTTACCAATGCACTAAGATACAGATAAAAGAGACGATTATTAGATTCAGTTTATAGATTTAACATCTTTTGAACTACGCAATACTTTTCAATAAATCAATAAATCTCTCAATAATAAAGTATTTAAGCTCGAGACAAAGTTTTCAAACATTTCAGTGCCACATTTAAATTGTGTTATTGACAACTGTAAACTCAATAAAGATTAATTTAACTATTTTATAACAATCTCATTCAACAAATAATATGTAGTTTAAAAAAACTAAAAAACACGCTTTTCATAGAAAACCGAACTAAAAAATAGAAAATTTTATCAAATTATTGTATTGTCATCGGTCCTCAATAAATCTACAAAGTTTGAACGAAATCTGGCCGTTTAAAGTGGGTCAAAATCGCGCCCAAAGAAGTCGGTTACAAACATACAGTCGGTTACAACTTACAAACATACAGGTGAAGCTAATATAAAGCGTGTAAAAACTAGATAACCATTACCTCAGGCAACTTCCAGCGCCATTCAGCGGGCCTGAAGATGTTCAAGTCGCCTTCACCGAAATCTCTTCGCAGCAGCAGGATCAAGCGGCAGTTGCGCACAAACAGGGCGTAGTGGTGTCTGTTCATCTCTGTAAATTTATGAGGTATAATGAATAGTTTGTTTTAAGGTGTAGTAATTTTGTTTAAATCGTATGTACAGAAATTTCAGTTGTTCATGAATGTAGATCTGGTAATTGACTACAACTACCAGATCTACATTCATGACTACTCAGTCAAGAATCATTTAATTCCAAAAACTTTCCTTTCGTATTTTTGAGCGAGTGAGAAGTTTCGAACGATTTGTAGCGACTTTCTCTACTGTTCTTTTCGGTTTACTGTTGCAACCAATGATATTATAAGTAGAAAAATGTTAGGATGATAGGGTATTCGGATATATAGCCCTTCGAAAATGTTGAAATGTGGCTAATTAGCCAGAATAGACTTGCCATCTTATCTTTTATGCGTTAGTTTGCCGTTTTTGTGATCGAATATTGTGTCGGCAACTTATTTACACCTTTCTACTAATAATATCACACTCCTTCTGCTCTACCACACTTAATGCCGCAGACCACAGACATGTATATTTAAGTAGACAACGCAAGTACCGCGATCTGTATGAAAACCAAGCGTGTCATATTTTTTGTACTGACCTTGACGCGTTATGACGTCACGAGCGCTTTTTAGTGATGTTAATTTCATTTTACGCTAAATCGATTAGGCCGCCACTCGCGCGGCGATTCTAGTATCGTCCTATCCCATCGAAGTAAATCGAAAGAAATCAGATCAAACTAGATCTATGTCTAAGAGGTAGTCAAATAAATGAATCGTAATCGATTACAAAATCGATTCAAGACAGAAAAATGATAATTACCTTAGACAGAGGGATGATAAAATAAAGTTATAAACCTTTTAATATTCTAACAAGTTAACTAATGTATTTTAGCTTTTTCTTACATATGCCCATTGAGTTACCATGTACTACGTACTAGAGAGGCCATCGAAAGAAAGTAATGAAACTGTCAATCAATCAATCTTTATGTCCCGTTGCATCGATCCATTTTCCTTTTATGTTCGGGTTACTTGGAAAACTGAAAAAACAAACATAGTCAGCAATAAGGAGTTTTCTTAAAAAACTCCCAAGATGACACTTTAACTAATGGCGTCCATGTCATAATATTTATTTTTAGTACCTTTGTATTAAAATACTTAAAAGTTCTAGGTCAAGTCGTATTAAATGACAAAAAAAATCTATGCCTTTTTTTCTGAAAAATTGCTCCTTCAAATTATCATTTTTCTGTTCGATTATAAAATCGATTAGAATCGAGAACTGTTGCATCAAATGACCATCACTAACCACAAAATTGGACAGAAAAATGAGAACAGAAAAATGAGAAGACGCTATTCATTGCTTGTTATCATACGACGCGATCTTTACCGTGCCAAGTAAAAGCCGCAATGTATTCCGAATCATTTCGTATGATTTGGTATCCGTGTTTGTCACGATCGTTTTCCACAGATATTCTTTATTTGATTTTAAAATAAATAGTGCATATTCTGATTAGAAAATTACTTACCGGTGGAAGGAAACATCTAGTCTAACTCGGCCACTCACAGCTGTGGAGTTTCTACAGTTTATAACGGCGCAATTCGGCATTTTACTTTATTCAGCTTCACGTCTTTCCTTGGCGAACTGCAAGCGCGGACTGAGTGTAGGCCAGCGACAAGTAAGTTTCATAAACTTAGTTTGGACACGGGAAGTACATACACTCGCTTAGTCTATCTTGATACATGTCTGTGCCGCAGACACACTCTACCCCCCGCCCCACACCACTATGCCCCCCCATAGTGCTGCGGCCACACTCACTGTGATCGTCGGCGAGGCACACGACGTGCTCCTTGCGGTGCTTGTCGTGGTCGGGCGGCGGCGCGTGCCGCAGCCACACGCTCACCGCGAACGTGCTGCCGAGCGAGTGTGGGAGTAGCGTTTCCGGTACTACGGCTGAGGTGGATTCGCCGTCGAATTCGAACATCTGCTCGCCGTCACGCCCTGAAGAATAACATAAAAACAATTAATAAAGCAATAGCAGAGCGGAACAGCTTCGCGAAGCTGTCTGCGCGAGACAGCTCGGTCTATGTAAACGAGGCTCGAACGCGTGAACTGAAATTTTCCACGGCCGAGCCACGTCTACATACATAGAGCTGTCACGCAACATAGAATATAGAGCAGTGTAAAAATATCACTGTATTGAATACATCTTTAAAGGTTAAATACATTACATTGATCATTTCCATAAATTTAAAACTATAAATGACGATTGACGTGTGCTAGAGTGACCAAAAGCAAATTCACAAAACTCGCCAGAAAAAAAAGTATCCCAAATGTATATTCTGCAAAGGTCTTTTAAAAGGGTACTTGCGTGTTAAAGAAACAATTCGAAAACAAAATTGAGCAAGGAAGAGTTGTCACTTACACAAAAGATACACAATGTTATATAATTTTAACACTTACCTGAATCAGGTTTCAAGGACTTGGTCCACTCATTGCCAACACCAGGGCTCGGTAGCAAATCGATGGTTTTCGGTTCCAGACCTGCAAAAATAATGATGATATAAAATAAACAAAAATAATGATGATATAAAATAAACTCTATATTAGATGTCAATAAAGTCCATAATTACATGTTCACATTTAAACGGGATCGCGACTGTTATTATTTCTTGAAATGTCGTATCACTTATCCCTTGAAATTTGATTAACAATAATCCAAACATTTATTTTATTTTCTGTTTCTCTTCGCGTCCTAAAATGTTTTGTACAAAGTTCAAGTAATCCAATTCAAGAAAACTGTATTAAAAATTCAAAAGAAATGTCAGGACAGATTTATAAACATGAATTTATCTATTAAAAACCATTTATTCAATGTAACAATAATAAATTGTTTAGTTTATTCGTCCTCACTTCGAGAGAAGGCGGACAAAGTTTTAGAATCCCGTCCGTTTCTCATTTAAATATTTAATTTCCATTTAGAATTTGCGGATCGGTATAAATACGCGCAACTTTCAAAACAAATTATCCAGATTGCTTATGCCCCATTGTTAATGGAACATCTAGTAATAATTTCCTTTCAATTATTGCTGTGTCCAAGTTGTTTAGAAACAATATTCGGAGGAATAAGAACAATTCTACCCTCGTACAAACGATCAGTATTAGGAATACAATCCAATTTTGCCAATATCAAACTTCAGTTTAGCAAATGTCCGGAAAATCGAAAATGCTATAATTCTGTAGTTACGAAAGTTTCCTCTTTGGACAACCAATTTCTTCCCTTAATAGACTACTGTTAGAACTATTTACACATTCACAAGGGTAATTTGTCCCATCGTGTTGAAACACCGCCGACGATTGTAGATAACTTGTTACATGACAAAACTCTGCCTTCACGTCTATTAGGCAGAGATTTCTATTGGACAGTTTTCTGTAAATATTACGCTTTTAACGCTGCTCCGATTTTTGACGACCTTTGATTATTGTGAGTCTAGTTTTTAAGAATTGATCATTGAACTAACTTTGCAGGAAGGAAGGTGTGATTCCACCATCGAAACAAGGACGATCCTCGATCCCTCTACTCGATTGGCCGGCCGTTATGGCCCCGATGAATGATGTCCGAAAGTTGTATATCTATACTAATATTATAAAGAGGAAAGGTTTGTATGTATGTATGTATGTATGGTTTTCACGCATAAACTACTGGACCGATTTTGATGAAATTTGGCACAGATAATCTTTAGACCCTGACAAAGAACATAGGCTACCTTTTATTGCGAAATATGTACCACGGGCGAAGCCGGGGCGGACCGCTAGTATGCTCTATAGCGAAAACATTTCGCGATTCAGAGCGAGGTGTCACTACACTTACCACAGATGCTCTTTTGAGCACGCAGCGTGTACGTGTCCCGGTCGCAGGCCACGCCAGCGCGTGACGCCTGCAGCGTGACGGCGGCTTGTATGCGCGTCACGCCGGGACAACGCTCGTCGCTAGAGCATGCCTCGAGACGAGCCGCTGGGAATAGGGCAAGCGGGCCAGTGCCGGGAGCGTAGTCTACGCGCTCGGCGATACCTGGAATATAGAAATTGGTGATGATGAACTTGACACAAAAGAGAAAATAGTATAGACATAAAAGATTATAAAAATGAAGAACTAGATACAAATCATCTTGACCTTGAAGTAATATAAGATTGGCTGATGTTTTATAATTATAAATATTTGAAAAATAGGCTTATGAGTATTATCTCATAATCATATTATCTCATCTAGTTCTGTAAGTAATAACTTTGAAAGCCTGTATAAATTTATTACGATAGTGTACAAAAAAGTAGGTATATTATAGAACAAAAAAAATATTATTCTTTCCTAATATTTTTACTAAATTTCAACACACCTTTCCATCCAGCCCTGCAGGGTTTGTTCACTTTGATGGTCACCATTACAGGCGCGGATTCCATCATGCCACAATCGTACGCGACCACGGATAGAATGTGATTGTGTGACTTCTCGTAATCAAGGGGCTCCGTGTTGCGGATAACACCTGAAAAAACAATTAAAATTATTCACTAAACATAAACATTTTCAAAATTCCCATTAACAACAATAAAAAATAAATCAGGCCCAATATACGATCCCTGTGGCACACCAACACGAAAACTATGCGTCTATCAATCAAATATAAATCGTTACACATGGAATTAATTACAAATTCGACATAAAATATTCAGGGCTCGTTTCACCGCTCTCTGATAGTTTATTTGGACGTAAATTTACAATATTTGTTATTTTATGCGAGAGCTAAGCTAAACAGAACATATCCAGAAGATCTGAAACCGACCCATAAGTGTCTAATTCTATCATTAAAAAAAGAGCGTGAATGCCGTGCACACGTGTCAGAAGTGAAACTTCTTTGGGAAGATTTTAGATACCAAAATTTTCACGTTACTCCATGGCCCATGGTATTGCAATGATGCTCTCAACACCTAAAGAAGTTTCACTTCAAAAACTAATCAGTACACCAAGCAACTACAAGACTTTACACAAAAATCACTATAACTCCTTATTTTACCTTCATTATCAATCGTGAACGGTTGACTTCTATCAGTGATGATCTCATACTTGCACACATCGCCATACCGCGGAGTGCAATCACGATCAGTCGCTTCCACGCGCACAATCTCGTCGTATATCTTGCCCTCGTCGACGGACCTCACGTATGCCGCTTGGCTGAACACCGGCGCGAATTCGTTCACGTCAGTGACTGTTATGTGCACTGGGACACTGGAAAATTGGATATTATTTATAGCACCATGCGTAATAAATCACAAGTTCCTCTAATCGATTCATCTACGTCCAAAAATTTAGCGAAAGAGATATAAATTAGCAGGATTTATTTCCATGTTCTTCATGTAAATCAATAAATTATATTGCAATTTTATAAATATATTTCATTCGGAACCATTTAGTGAAGTATTATCATGCAAATTTTAGTTATATGAAATAGTGATGCAACGAATACTACTTTTACGAATACGAATACGAATACGAATATCAAACCTACTATTCGGCGAATACGAATACGAATACGAATATCTCGCCTTGGTAATAAAAGACTTATTTATTTAATGAATGTTTACTCTTCTAATAATTAAAATTTACAAAAGGCAAATTTTTATTTAAAAAACATAAAATTCGTAGATTTTCTGGTTCTAGGAAGGTTCTAGGTGATTTTTTTTTTCAGTCTGGATGTTTCCAGCCGTTGAAAAAAGTCTTTCCGAAGCACTGTACATGGCTTCAGTGAAAAATATTTTTGGGCGAGTTTTTTCTGACTTGGAAAAATGACATCTTCTCGCCAAAAGGCCAGTGGATCAGCAGTCTCTGCACACGTCATATTTTTACGCGCGAATTTTAAATCTGTAGTAAATAGAGTTGCGTACAAAAATATTCGTTTTTAAATATTCGTATATTCGCCGAATACGAATATTCGGTAAATGTCTACTATTCGGCGAATACGAATATTCGTATTCGTATTCGTTGCATCACTAATATGAAACAATAATTCATTGCAAAAATATGGGATATACTAAAAAAGGAAACATTTTTTTCCCGCTTTTGCAAACATTTTTCATCTCTGCTCCGCTCTTATTGGTCGTAGCGTGATGTCATAAATCCTTCCTCCATATCTATCCTTCATAAAATAATATTTTTCAACTCGAAACCGTAGGTCCTGAGATTTACCGAAACAAACAAACTCTTCACACTTATAATGATAGTATAGATACTTACGTGTTGGAATAAGATCCGTCGCAGCCCACAGCGGCAATGTCAAACTTGTAGTTTCGTCTCTTCTCGCAGTTGAGCGGGTATCGAACCCGCAACTTCGCCTCGTTCTCATCCACCACCATAATCTGTAACAATGTATTTTAATCTTTATTAAATTTCAAATTAAGTCATTTTTGCTGAAGTACGAAATAAGAGTCTTATGAACATGTAATTTAAGAACAATTAAACCATTAACGGCTTAGGCAAAATCTTTGCTTACACGTTAGGTTACAATCACGTTAAATCGATATTTCTAGAAGCAAAAATAATCTTTTAAATCTAACCACAGAACATGCAATCAAAATACCTGAAAGCCTACATTTTATACCAAAACCTAAATTATTTGATTACACATACAACCACAATGACAAAAACCCGCCTCCCATAGAACACAGATAGTCAGGGATACATCGCCCATTTTTGCAAGTGATTACTATCAAGCTAATTTTTCGTGAGTAGCTTTATTTTGATGAGATGCCCAATAATTTCATGTACGAAACTCTCGATTGTGGTAGCTACCAGAGGAAACAAGGATAAAATATTTTGATTTGATGGTTCTCAAACATTAATTACTAACTGAATGTTTTTTTTTGCTCAATCTCAAGATAATTATCTAAATTATTCGAAAAAATATTTGTCCTACAAAATCTATGGTTTGATCAAAGAGTCCCCCTTTCCAATGTGTATCGATAACGAAGTCATCATAAATGATTACTAACCAGCTGATTTTTTTATTTTCACTTAATATTTAATACTTATATAATTCAACAGACATATTGTCCTACAAATTGCGTAATAAATATTTGAGAACCGTCAAATCAAAAATTTTTATCCTTGTTACCTCTGTAAGCTACCACTATCGAGAGTTTCGTACATGAAATTATTGGGCATCTCATCAAAATAAAGCTACTCACGAAAAATTAGCTTGATAGTAATCACTTGCAAAAATGGGCGATGTATCCCTGACTAAGAGCTTCATCTGATACAGTTACATTAAAATGTAAATACAAAGACGCTGATCACAATATAATCTATTCCAACAAAGGTGCACAAGTGGAAGAGACAATAGCAGTGTAAAATGCAACAATCGATAGAACCACTGGGACCAGAAATAGATACGAATTTGTTGGTAACAACCGAGCAAACGTAATAGATATTCAAATGAGTGCATTGTGATACAAAATATTCAATTATATTGCTCTGCTTGGTTAAATTATGTTTATTAAGGACGGTGTAACATTTTGTTGATGTATTAAAATCTCATTTATATTATGATGGAATTTATGAGGTTCGCAATTAATTTTTATCACAAGCATAAACAAAATAACAAAAATGAAGAGAATGCTAACGAGCATAGTTTTAATTCCCACCAAAACGTTTTCAAACTAAAAACACAAACCCAAAAACAATTAACAATAGTATCGATGTAAAGAAAATATAAAATTTTAGTTATGCAAATATAAAAAAAAAGGGTTGCAATATTTATTCCATCAAAACAGGACGCAGTTACGATCGTAAATAAAACATTGAAACAAGACAAAGCGGCAGGTGATACAGAACAAAATTGTTATTGGCAACTATAAAAAATTTGATATCGACATAAAAGAAATCTGTGCCTCCAGTGAATAAGGGAATAACTCAAAAACAGCACTTTTCAGG
Organism: Colias philodice; assembly: GCF_061535455.1. NCBI lineage: Eukaryota > Metazoa > Arthropoda > Insecta > Lepidoptera > Pieridae > Colias > Colias philodice. The sequence goes on along the minus strand of NC_143109.1, from coordinate 6,388,683 downwards.
AGAGACAAAAAACTGTATATCAATACTAAATCTTTAGTAATTCAAAATTTTAAGCTTGTATGTGTAAGATATGATGTTAGACTATATTTTTACATAGGAACACATATTGTAACAACCCCATAAATATACTTTTTTCGTGTTTTTTTGTAGTTGTGGCCTTATGAACGAGTACTTCATGGAACAACTCAATGTATTCACATAATTTTTTTTTTACTCTTTGCAATATAACGACTTATGCCCTTATGCACTATGTTCATAATCGCACAACACGACTTATATTATTGCCAGTTTTGGTTTTATAGAAATTATGTGACTTATTATGCTTGAAATTTGTGTACTTTATGACTCAATTGAGGCATTTTAGTGGAAAAACTATGCACGTAGCTTGAAAAACGAATGAAATCAACGGGTTTTTTTTCGTTATTAGATAATAAAAACAAAGCAACATTTAGGTATTTATGCATTTAACCCTAGAAGTCCAATCTACGTAAATTTGACGTATGAACTCTTCTATATTTACCATCGAATCGCTGCAAAATCCAGAACCAACTTATTAGCCGTCGAGACCTAGCAGTACATAGTTGGCTCATCCAGGTAAATTCCGCCATTTGGTTGTAAAGAGGATGTTGTGCGTCATTTTGACGTATAATTGGGCTTTTCGTAACTTTTAAGATTGTTTCAAATTTTTATTTTGTGATTTATTTGAATAATTTTTTTCCAAGTCACGTTTCACATGATATCTATAGTATTATACTATAGATTGTGTATAAAATGGGATCCAGACAACTTTTATACTAGGACGAAAAACCTTCAATTTTAGTAAATGACGATTATTGTCCTCCGCTGGATTTGGACTTCAAGCAAGGGGATTGGGTGGCTGAAGATGTTGTCCGGAGTAAAACCGAATATGTTATGGGGTTTTGTTACCCATGTATAATGAAAGTCGTAGATTGTAAAATAAACGTTTAATCGATCTTTCAATAATACAGTACTATGTTGTTAATGCTATACAATGTTTCACCAGTCACCACAATGAGCCTAGTCTGTACAGGTTAGCAGGAGACAATCATTGAGTATTGGTATTAAATACGTATCAACTGCGTATTAACTATTGTCCTAGTGAAAATTAATCGTCGAATCAATTTAAAATTCGATCAAGTGCGTTCCGTTTCGTAAAATATAGATAATAAAAGTGGCAACGCCACAATGTTATGGTGGTATACATTGAGGATACAAGCACTATAAAGAGAGATGTTCCGCTCGCGCGCGCTAGTTCCGCTCGCGCGCGCTCCGAGTGCGGATGTGTAGTAATTAATAATTATTATCGACGATGGTGCAGTGTAAGAAATGTAAACTGTTCTTGTCAGCGACAAAGGACGATGTAGTTAAGTGTAAAGGGACCTGTGGTGGATTATTTCACAAAAAATGTGCAAAGAAATTGCCGCATAACGATTTATGTGAAGATTGTGTGAAAATAGATTCAACACCCAAATCACCGAAAATCGCCATTGATTCTGGTAATCTTACAATAGAGAATCTCTTGACGGAAGTCAACAAAAAGCTAGAAACAGTGTTTAAAATAGAAAACAAACTACAGGAGCTGACAGGACTAGTCGAATTTTATTCTGAGTGCTACGGGGAACTTTTAGAATTCAAACATAAAGCAGATAGGCGAATAACAGCCTTAGAAAGACGCAATGTTTATTTAGAAAAATGTAACATGGCATTAGAGGAGAGATTGGAGAAGATTGAACAAAAAGAATTGGAGAGAAATGTAGAACTAGCATTTGTGGAGTGTCACGAAAATGAAGATCTGAAAGTGGTGGTCGAGTCTATCGCCAAAAAATTAAACCTTCCAGTTGAAGACATACAAGAGGTAAAGAGGGTAGGCGCGCCAGAAAAGAAGGTAGTGACAAAACTCGACGATAAGCCGCGTCGACCGCGCCCGATCCTTCTTACGCTGCGGTCTAAGGCGGCTAGGGACCGGTGGATAAAGAAACGAAAAATTCTTCTTACTAACCACAACATTTATGGTAATGAAAATCAACAAAGGATTTTTATTAACGAAGAAATGACCCCATTAAAACGCAAACTTTTTTGGACCGCCAAGCAGCAGCTAAGATCAAAATATTCATATATATGGTTTCAAAATTGTAGCATATTAGTAAAAAAAAATGAGTCTGAAAAACAAATTTTTAATATAAGATGTGAAGAAGATATTAAGTCCCTGATTCAAACTGAAGAAACACAAGTCGAGTAATTAGCAACGTAATACTGTATTATTCTATTATTTACCGTTACTGTGTTAAGGCTCATACATACAGTATTAAAATATATTTTATAATCTTTTATGGATACTTCACTTGACAATTTGGATGATGGAATACAATATACTCGATACAATGATACGAATGATTGGAGCAAATATTTTAAAGGCAAACAAAAACAATTAGATATAGTACACCTAAATATAAGATCATTAAGAAAACACTTTAGTGAATTTATGGTCTTACTACAACTTTGCGATGAAAAAATAGATATAATAATACTATCGGAAGTAAATGTAAAAAAAGAAGAATTATCGTTTTATAAAATACCGCAATACAACTTACATGCAAATACAAGAGAAAATAAAAGGGGAGGGGGCTTATTGATATACTCTAAGAACTCATTGAATTTTTACGCAGACATAAAAGAAACTTCAGCCTCGGAAATACTAGTTGGAAAATTAAAAACAGATAAAAACATAGTTCACATAATTGCAACGTACCGACCGCCGAACTCTAATAGATTGCAATTTTTGAGTGAGTGTGATCTTCTACTTAAGCAGATATTACCATCGGATGATATATTATTCATAGGTGACGTAAACTTGGACTTGTTAAACAACAGACTGAATAACACAATTTCACAATATAAGAATATGATGTGTGAATACGGCTTAAGATGTGCAATACCGGCGAGTGAGATTACGCGCGAGGCGATCGTTGACGGCGTCGTGCAGTCGTCGTGCATTGACCATGTGTGGGTGCGTACGCGCAACGCGGCGAGCGTCTCTGCACACATGCTCACCTGTAAGCTGTCAGATCATCACCTGATAGGAACGCGCTTAGATCTCGTGCCAAACGTTTGTGAACCGTATGTACCGACATTAAAGTATACTTTGTGTAATAAATTAGTTAAAAGTAAATTAGATAATGTTGATTGGTCGGAATTGTTGACATTAAATTGCCCATTGATGTTGTATGAAACATTGAGTTCGTTGTTTGGCAGCATTTATAATTCTTCTAAAGTAGCAATTGTACAAAATTCTCATAGGGAAACACAACCATGGGTAACTAAAAAAATTAAGGGAATGATTGAGCGAAGAGATGAACTATTCAGAACTTGGAAAAAATATCCTAAAAATATGAATAAGAGGTTAGAATATACTAGGTATAGAAATAAAACAAATAAAATTATAAATGCTGCCAAAAATAAATATAAGCAGGGGGAACTACAGAAATGTGAAGGGGATTTTAGAAAAATATGGTGTAAAATTAATGAATGGCTGGGACGTAGCAAAAATAATGTAGATGCGACAATAATGAAATATTTGGGCGAGAATGAGAACATTGAGAGTATATGTAATAATTTTTCAAAAACATTTACACAAGAAATTGTAAGTATAAAACATAAATGTAATCAAAAATTTTTAGATCGTAATGAATATGTTAAAACGAGTAATGTTTCTTTTAGATTTTTAAAAGTGAGCAAAGAGAAGGTTGAGAAGGTTATTGACAAATTAAGCTGTGATAAAGCCCCAGGCATAGACAAAATTAGGGTTCAAGATTTAAAATATGTTAAAGAAAAAGTCAGTCCCGTTTTGGCAAATTTTATAAATATGTGTATATCAAATGGAAAATACCCAACAGAATTAAAGAAATCTCTAATTAGGCCAATATATAAACATGGTAGTCATTTGGATTATTCTAATTACAGACCTATAGCCATCTTGTGCGTAATTAATAAAATTGTAGAAAAAATAATTATTCAACAAATAACTTCTTTTTTGGAAAGTAATAATGTATTGTCTCAAACACAGCATGGTTTCCGGAAGGGTCGTAGTACTGCGTCGGCTTTAACTGACTTTTCAGATTATGTAAACACAGGGCTTGGCGGTGGGCAGCGGGTCCTGGCACTGTTTATAGATTATAAAAAAGCATTCGACACGCTGGGCCACGAGCAGCTTTTACAGGCTATGGACGAATGTGGGGTAAGGGGACCAATTAACCAATGGTTCCGAGAATATTTGGCGAATAGAACTTTACGTACCGTCATCAATGGAACGACTGGAGCTGAGATACCTGTGGAGTTAGGAGTCCCGACCGGCTCCGTTTTCGGCCCGGTTGGTTATATTATGCACGTGAACAGCGTGTCGAATGTGGTCAAGAACTGTAGGGTTTGTATGTATGCAGATGACATGTGCCTGCTGCTCGCCGGCAACGACACAGCAGTCATGGTGGACAGAGTACAGAGGGATTTCGAGAACGTGTGTAAGTGGGCACATGACAATGGTATAATTCTCAATATACAAAAAACAAAATGTCTATATATTTATTCACCACACAATAAAAATGCTAAAAATTCAGCTTTTCAAATTAATTTAATAGGCCACACATATGAATGTTTTCATAATAATAAAACTAACTGTGTATGTAGTAAGTTGGATGTCGTTGACAATATTAAATATTTGGGGTTGACAATTGATAAACACTTTAATTGGAAATTACATGTAAATTATGTGTGTAATCGTTTGAGATCAGTCTTGGGACAGTTTTACTACCTAAGTCGGATTTTAAATAAACATACTCTGTACGTTGTTTACTATGCACTTGCTGACTCAATAATAAGTTATGGACTGAGTTGTTATGGCCTAACTTTTAAAACATACTTAGATCAAATAAAGAACCTACAAGTAAGATTACTTAAGTATTTAGTTCATAAGAAAGTTCGAAAGAAATTTAAAAATAATTATGACAAATTATTTCCCCATTGTAACATCTTACCTGTAAATTATAAGGCTATATATTTAAATGCAATAGACACGTACTATAGTAACGAATTTAAGATTGTTAAACAGTTTAGATTTAATACAAGAGCGTCAAAAGTAAGAAAATTTTATGTACCAATAACAAAAAATTGTTACGACCAGCGAACTAGAAAATATTATATACCAAAAATTTGTAACATGTACCCGATTTTACTAGACGATAATAAATTAAAAATAGGATCTGTAAAGAGTAAATTAAAAAAATACATTTTGTCAAATATCTAGTATTAGCTTAACATAATATAGATTATTTATATTATACTGAAGCCTTCATCTTGTCGAATCACTCTAACAGAAAAAAAAAAAAAAAAAAAACTGCATCAAAATCAGTTGCTTAGTTTTGTAGATTTAAGCATACATAGGTACAGAGAAATGTGACTTTGTTTTATACTATGTAAACTTTGTTTTATGCTATGTATGTCATTTATAGCGGTATTTAAGTGTTTGTTTATCAACTAACTAATTTGGCAATGTATAACCTAGAGGTACAGAGAAATGTGACTTTGTTTTATACTATGTAAACTTTGTTTTATACTATGTATGTCATTTATAGCGGTATTTAAGTGTTTGTTTATCAACTAACTAATTTGGCAATGTATAACCTATAGGTACAGAGAAATGTGACTTTGTTTTATACTATGTAAACTTTGTTTTATACTATGTATGTCATTTATAGCGGTATTTAAGTGTTTGTTTATCAACTAACTAATTTGGCAATGTATAACCTAGGTTAATCTATAATAAGTAGGAGCGCAACGCCAACAAACTGTTTTACAGTTTGGCGAAAATTTGTAAAGGTTATATAGTGTTACTAAATGGTAAATTAATAAAAAAAAAAAAAAAAAAGATAAGAGAAGACCGAAAACCATATTCCTGTATGTTCAGTTAATACAGGAAAAGTTATAGGTGGTCAGTGGCGATTTTTTACGGCATGATATAGAATTTTAACAATGTCTATATCATATAATATCAATATAATGTAGATAAATAAAGAAAATACAATGAGCCGCAAAGATTTTATGCAAAATTAAGCACAGATTTGAAGGTGCCTTGGATGCAAATACGACTTGTGGCACGCACTTTGAAGAGACTCTACGTGACAATAGCCCAATTTTTTCAAAATATGTGGTACCAGAGTATCCATAAAATGTTTACGAAAATGCAGGACCAAAGAAGTATCGATATTGCGGATTTTTTTCCTATAAAAAAGGCAAATTACCAAAGCACAGTGGCTAAAACGCTATATGCGGAGAAAACAATATTCATAATTATTGTCAAGCCTGGTTATAAATACTTTTTTTTATGCGACTATTATAGACTATAATATTATTGTCTTGATTATTGTAGTTATAATTAAAAAAAAAAAATTAAAAACGAGTTTTTTTTTTAAACTTACCCAATTATTTAAGAAGAAAATATAAGTTTAACATTTTTGTTGGCTTTTTTTAGATGATTCAATTATCGTTCTGTATTTATATAAACAAAGAGTATAATATCATTAAATGCACTTAATGTGTTAACTGTATTTTTAATATCTATTGCAAAAAATAGTTAATTTCCATAGAAATATATTAGTATCCCAAATTAACTGATAATTATACCTTTTTTTAAAAATATAAAGATTTGTTGTTGGAGATTTATTGAAAAAAACGATTTAAAAATAATAAGGAATAGGTATGGTGTGTTGTTTCCGTGCAGTATTCAATTAATAGACCAATAGCAACACGGCATTAATGCCAAACTGTCTCATGTCGTCACTTGAACCAATGACACTAAAAGAGTTGTTCCTTTATGCTCATGTTAGAAAAATGACACAAATGCGTTTATACTAAAATAGTGTTAGGACTGATGGAACAAAATGAATTAAGTCTTTATTCAAAAAGTATAACTACACATACGTCTTTGTGTTCGTGGGTACTTTTGACTCGAGACGAATAGTTCCTTTGCGATTGCCTAAAATGATGGATAAGGTAACTTATACCGTTAATCACACCCTACTTATACCGTTTGGGTCATTCGAAAAAATGGGTTAGGACGCAGCTAGAGATATGACCTTTTGATATGTTGTGTATTTTGACGAGCTGAATCCAATGGTGCAATAAAAACCAAAGGGAATAACTCGTCTTACTCCCTTATTCACTGGAGGCACAGAAATATTGTGCGATACTGGTGTGCGTATAACAGGGAAATAATACAACGAAAATTACCATTTATTACATGAACCACCTGTGTTCTGTAAGGAACTTGATAAGAATATAATTTGATCAATCATTTATTCACCATATCATAAATTCTATGGAGATATAATAATCTGCCTTGATTAGTTTAGGAGGCATTATGTAAGGGTGGTTTAGCTAACTCAAGAAGACAGGAATCAAAGTCAACATATGCAACAGAAAATCATTTATAGCAACATTTTAATATAATATTTCAAAAATAATAGTATAAAATACCAAAGAAACTATAGAAAGCATTGGTTTGTTATTATCCTTATTCATACTTGTTAAATTATAATAATCATTGTTTTCCGTATTCACACAAATATTCACGGAATACAAACGTTAATAAAATATTCCGTAAGGTTCAATCCAAATATTGATAGGGAACTAACAAACAAGACGAGCATCAATGCTGTTGACAAATCGGAAAGTATTTATAGTTAAACTTTGACAAATATAATATCCGGATGATCTCCCAATTTAGACTTCCCACTCGTTCGTACATTCAACTAACATAACTCATCCCTTCCGACAAATATTGGACACGTTATAAAATATCCCATCAAAGGAGTTGCCAACGGCAATAAATTTTAAAATTCAATAAAAATATCGCTTTGTAAGCGACCATCTGAGTCGGCCGACAGTGATCCGGCGTCCACGTATAACCCTTATTTTTATGACATTAAAGCGCTTTATACAATGGAAATTGAGATACAGTGTCGGTATTTCTGTGTCGTAAAGCATAAATATATTGCAGTTGAAATATTATTGCGGTGGTGTAGAGGATTTCTCTGGAGAAATCGTTGCTTATTTGCTTCCCTCGTAAAGAGCACAACGATAAGAAATTTACAGTCGTATTTTGCATTCATGAAGTAATAAAATTTACTAATGTTCGCTTTGAGAGCTAGAAGGAGGTTTTTATTGTTGCGGTTGCAATTTAACAGCTGGGAATATGGTCCTTGATTAATGATGCTGTTGTGTGTACGACGGATGATGCAAAGAACTTAAAAAATATCGTGTCAACGATATTGTTCCGTTTCACGTTAACATTTCAAAAAATTGGGAACAAAAACATGATGAAATTACTGCTAACAAAGTAAAGAGACATGAATAAAAATGAAATATCGCACGTGAAAACTATTCAAATAGAGACAAACTTTGTAAACGGCAATTTTCTGTTCAGCCAGTAGAATAGAACGGGGAAAATAAAATAAAGTCATACGTGGCGAGCGGACAAGCGCGGTCCAATAATTTTGTGCCGGCCCCGACATACGATAGGGCATTGTGAATGCATAAAGTTCTGATGTTGATTGCTCTTTCAAATGTATTGCTATAACAGTTTGGCACAGGCCGCGTTCATTTTATTGATTTGTTTTTAATGTCCAAGTTTGGTTTAGTAAAATCGGAGCGACGAATTTTTCATAGCGTCAATTTAGGAATACGGGTTTGCGCAGTAACTGACCATTGCATTAGAAAATGATGGAATATTGCTGCTTTAAATTTTTGGAAGAAGACGAGAGCATTTATTGATAAAGGAGTATTACAATACTACAAATTCTGTTTATAAGGGCGATAAAGGCGATAAATTATAATCCGTGCCTCCATACGGATTATATAATTTTAAATTATCAGTATAGATACTTATGTAATCGGGTATCCTTTTAATCCATCAGGCCCCAGAATCACAGACACAATAGAAAATCTATTGTGTCGCGGTCGGATCTGGCCTCACGGTGGTTGAGAGGTTAAGGGCGTCAATTACGTAGATGTTAATATTATTTCCGGAATTAGAGGACCATTGGGTATAACAAATGTAGCAGTCTATTTGCTGGAACTACAAACATATTAATCTGCATTCCAATCCAATAATGTATTGCCACTAATTCAAATTATTCAAAATTCTAATTACATTGATTTTAGAATGCAGTTACAAATATCGGTGTTGTTATTACAATATTATAGCGCTAATACATTCAATCCATTATCTGGGTGTGTAAATATTTAAATGGAAATAAATAAATCAACTCGTTTACCTCAAAGGGCGCCTCCCCATGGTGCTTGTTGTTCAGTATGAGGAAGGAGCAGAGCGGACCGCGGGCGCGTATCGTCGGCGTCACCTCCACCAGCGTCTCGTTCTCTCTGATCAGCCCGTGGTAACCCTCGTCAGGCTCCGCCAGCTCCAGGTATGGAATGTCTGTGAAAGAAGGAGATTTTGTTTAATTTTTCTGTTACAGGTGAAGCTAGGCTAACAATTTGGTCTTCGATTAATCATAAGTAGGACATTCAAAATTATGCAGGTCGTTACGAGTAATATCTTGATACGTAAATTGATTAACTGATATTGAAGCACCCGATACACGATGTCAAACATTTTATATACGAGGGAAAAGTTAACTAATGTAAGTATATGAAAAATAAAAAAAAATCATAATGCAGAATCAATAGCCATTGCATTATGATGAATCGATTAATTAAAGAGAAACCTTCCTACTTTAAAACTAGTCTCCAATATGCCTTTCCTAGCTCTTAAAGCGTTCGAAATCACGAATTTTTTTCTATTTATGCCTCAATTTCGCTGATTGAAATCTTTGAATCTCGGAAAATCCTCTTGACGTTTCGCCTCGAATCCTGCTTTTAAAACTTTTCACCTCTCACTTAAAACTTCATTCATTATCTAAATCTTATTGGGAGGCTGTATGCCTTTTGAATTATGTATGGCGACCGCATACGTGAAGGCACTCGCAATTTGGAGAGTGGCCAGAATGCCAGCGGTCTTTGGTAACACTATGAGAGTTCTAGATAAAATAAAGCGGAGTGCGGAAGGCAAATAGTTTGGTACCACTCCATGGACAGAGAAGTTTCATTAAAAGGCTTTTAAATGTACGTGGACAGTTTATCAACAAATTAAATAAGACCTTTATCTAAATTTTATGTAGTTTAAGCAATATTTTGAGCTAATCTAACACGAGCTAATGAAAAAAGAAGTACTATTGACTTTAAACAGAATATTTTAAAGTGAAAAAGTTGCGTTACGAAAACAGTCTTCTATTTTATGGATAAACATTTTCAATAGACTTTGTTATAACAAAGTCTTCTTTCATTTTATTGGAAAAATTTCTCACGTAAGATTCTGAAGTAAGAAAATGTATGTATCTACGTGACATTAACAGAGGAGATTCTAGGCAGCGTTAGTTGAAAATTTTTACTTTACTCTTTTATTTTATAAAATATCATAAAAGATAAAACCATTGTTCCTACTTAATTTCATTTTTTTGTACGCTTCACTAAACTTGTCATCGACAATTTCCCTGTAGATTTTCCTCTGGGAGCAGCGGATGCTTCTGATGAAACATTATATTTCGGTTGAATTGCTTTCATTTCTAAGTATAGGTATTTGAAAGTATTTAAGAGGATTTATATTCTAAGAAGAATGGAACGAGACAGGCTTCTTTTAATTGTATAATAAAGAATAAGGATCTATTGTGACAATATTGAAGAAAAGAAACATAACCACTCCGTAAACTTAAATCACTTATGACACTTCAAAACAAACACAATAACGCAAATCATTTCCACACAGTTCAACACCATACTTTCGTAATTCAATCTCTACGCGAATTACCATCCCTATCAAGCCTTCCGAACCACCATCGGAAACAGCACAAAAGGATGATATTACAATTCAAATCTCCACCTCGAATCCTGCTACGGCGAAACAGAAATTTGCAACGATTCAATCAATGCATCCACGCAAATCGGTAACTGAATACGTTTGAGCGGCTCTGTACCATCGCTTGCGTTGAACCCTGCTTCTAGTGCCCTATTGTTGAGTAATTATTGATTTCTAATTTAAATTTTAATCGCGGTGTAAGAGCTTATGAATTGTTCATTCTAGGTTGAAGTACTTTTTTGATAATACGACACGTTGTTCGAAGCGAAGACAACATTTTATAAGTATTCCACATACATTTGTAAATTCAACACGTATTTCCAAGCAAATACGATTTTATGTGCGTTTATTGTACATGATTCGATGTTTGCTCACGCATGTCTCCTTCAAACTGTTTCTTCCTTGTTTTTTTGAATTATACTTTCAAGACAGTAACTACTGGTTTCCTAATTATGATTTAAAATGAAACCTTATTACAAGCCAGTGCTTGTAATCTTACATTGTGCCACTAAAGTGGTCTATCGCTATGATTCATCTTAAAAAAAGCTCTGTTATTTCCAACAGCTCAATATAGTAGGGGAGCCCAAGAGGGGATTTTGGGATTTACTCGAGCGCGTCAGATTACTATAAGGGACGGTACCTTAGCTATTCATTAGTACCTCTAGTCAATATGAGCAGTTATGGTTGGTGGGTGCGCTCAGGGGCCCCGCTGGAAAATTTGAATAATCCATAATTCCCTAAGGTTGAGCTCGAATCGTCAGATTAGCGAAATGGGGACTTCTTATATTGTAATTAACCCCCCCATATATTAATCTGACGCGCTCGAATAATATTACTTTAATTTTTTACCCTTTCTTCATAGCGATTAAATCGCCACTTAAATCGTCAGATTAACGTATACTTTTTTTCAGTGACGTCCTGGAGCATGCAAAATATCAATATCTAACGCGCTTGAGTATTTCCAAGCCAATTTTTTTCTTTTTTAAATTAAAAAAAATCTAAAAACCCTTCCCCACCGCTAAAAGTGAAAACATTATAGGACCTTTTTTTCTCGCTATGGTCTAATCTACCAATTCTAATAGGTTCCCGTGACGCTCGAGTAAATCCACATTTAGCATCCTGGGCTCCCCTACTAATATAACCAAACAGAAACCTCAATAAATCACAGTTCCACATTTACCACTCTCAATTTAAGCGGCACAAAACATCACAATAGTAAAACTGACCCGAGAATCGAATCCGGATTTACTGGCAGATACTATCCCGGGTTTATATCCCGATTTGACGAATGTCCCGGGTTACGGGTGTCGTAAACCCCTTTGTATCGTGCATGTAACTAAGTAACTGGTAGCTGCCAGCCCTGTAATGTAAATTTACTTTCGCCGAGTGCTAAGAAAATAGCGGCCATTTTTCTAAAGACTTAAATTGGATAACGTTTTATGTTCCTTTCTTGTATATTTTAGAATAGCTGTAAGTGTAGGTTTATTCTGTAAAGAGTCTTGGAAAGGTTTATTTATGCAGGTTTATAGATTATTTGCGATATACAGATGTTTCATTTGTAAAAACCAGAAAATATATGTAAAATTTAAAAGATAACTTTGCCATTTAAACCACGGTGCATATCTATATATATAAACTCAAAGGTGACTGATATAGTGATCTATCAACGCACAGCCCAAATCACTGGACGTATCGGGCTGAAATTTGGCTTGCAGGTAGATGTTAGGTCGTAGGCATCCGCTAAGAAATGATTTCCCGAAATTTTTGCGGGAACAGGGAAAAACAGGGATGCACGTACAAAGTCGTGGGCGGAAGCTAGTAAACGATATTTTCTAACAGCATACTCGATCACACAAGCATTTAATAATTATTCAAAAGCGAAAGAAGTTTCCTATGCAAGATAAACTCAAAATCTTACTACCCATTTAAATATTCTTCTGACACCCAAAAAAAAAAACAAAACATTTTCTCCACGCTGACAGCCCTAAGCACTCTTTACGAGCGCGTTAAACAACTCGAAGGGCGCCAAAGGGAGAAAAAAAAACATCACCCATGTTTAAACGTGGTTTAAAGGCATTTTGGGCAGAGTTTTCGACAAGCATGGAAATTATTTTTCATTTAAGCATTTTTTTTTTGCTCTCACCTTCAGTGTATTTCTTTGTTTAAATATTTCCTACATGGTTCAACAAATTACATTTAATTATGTTTTAGTATTATTTAATCGATATATTTGTTTAATAATTGTTTTAACAAAATGTTTGTGAGTGATTATCACAACCTTTTTGATTGCTAACGTTGCTACGTAGGTACGTAGCGTTATCTTGATAGTTTAATAATCATCAAACATTGTAGTATCACAGATTATATTCTGCTTCATACGAAAAAGTATCAGGAACATCCCTCTATTTCCAATTTTTCATAGTTCTCACATTTTTACCAAGATTGGACGTACAATATGCGAAGTAAGGTGTCATTTTGCGTTTTACCTTTGTGTTGACGACGAAAGAAGAAGACAATAAACTTGTGCGTATATAGTTTAATATTTAAAATTACAAAGTGCGTTTGGTAGAATTAATTAATTTTAGTGAGGGAGTGTCCTGCTCAGCGGTTGCGTGGCGAGTCGATGTCGTAGAGGACAGTGGGGTCAATCCGCGGCCAATCGCACGGCGCGGCGACGTGACGACGCGATGACGCAGTCGCAACGCTCCGTTCTGCACGATTTTGTTGCGGCAACATGCTCCCGGCCTTGGAACGTGCTGTTCCAACGAACTGTCGACCACGAAGCGAAGAATCAGCTATCTGGTGAAGGAAGCGGACAAATTTTAGTGAACGCCCGACGCACGATGCCGTCTGCAGTACGAATGTCGGCCACTCGTGCTACTCCATCCTTCCCCGGATATGTCGCGTGGATGCGCCCCAAGCTCCACTTCAACGGCGGCAATCGGTCGTCCTTAATGAGAACGAGCGTGTTCTCCTTGAGCTCCCCCTTGTGCTGGTGCCATCTGGTTCGCGTTTGCATCTCGGAGACATACTCTTTGGACCAACGATTCCAAAAGTGCTGGCGTATTTGTTCCACCCTCTGGAACCTCGGGAGACGAAGCTCAGGCACGTCGTATAGCAGCTCAGCCGTTACAGGTGCAGTCAGCGGACGACCAACCAGGAAATGTGCAGGGCTAAGTGGAAGGAAATCATTGGGATCTGTGGAAAGATGGGTCAAAGGACGGGAGTTCAGGACAGCTTCAACCTGGGTCAATACTGTGCTAAACTCCTCGAACGTTAAATGTGCGTTACCTACTACACGTTTGAGATGGTGCTTGCAGCTTTTTACTCCAGCTTCCCACAATCCCCCGAAATGACTAGCGTAAAAAGGTATCATTTTAAAATTAATATTTTGCGAAGTTGCATATGCTTTAATTTCATCAGAACAGGTAGCTAAAAATTTTTTGAACTCATTCATGAGACCGACAAAATTCTTTCCATTGTCAGAAAAGATAGTCACGGGTGTACCTCGCCGCGATATAAAACGTTTCAAAGCTAATAGATATGATTCCGACGATAGATCGCTAACAAGTTCCAAGTGAACCGCGCGTGTAACAAAACATATAAATAAGCATATGCACGATTTTTGTAATTTAGCACCTCTGCCTTTACGATTCAACGTGAACACTGGGCCAGCGTAGTCGACACCACAACGTATAAACGGATAACCTGGGTCCAGACGCTCCTGCGGTAGATTCCCCATAATAGGCGCGACCGTAGTCGGTTGCAGTCGTGCGCAGCGCATGCACGAATGTACCACCTTCCTAGCGAGGTTTCTGCCGCCGACCGGCCACCACATCTCTCTGATCGTAAACAGTAGAAGCTGTGGCCCGGCGTGGAGTAAACGTTCATGCTCGAACCGAAAAAGCAAAAGTGAAAAATGATGATTAGCTGCGATTAAAATAGGAAATTTTTTATTAAAACTAAAATTTGGCGAATTTTGAATACGCCCACCTACACGAATTAAATTGTTATTTGCGTCAAAGAATACATTTAATTTAGAAATTTGATTGTAGCCTGATATATTCGTTATATTTTTATTATTTTTAAGCGCATAGTAAATATCGGGAAACGATTCCTGTTGACTCAACTTTGCTAACGTTAATTCAGCACGATTTAATTCCTCGACTGATAATAAACCTGTCCACTTATTAGTTTTATTTCGCGCGTTATTAATAAAACGTAATACATAAGCAGCTGCGCGTTTAAGTCTATTATATTGTGAAAATCGAGAAAAAATAATTAAATTATCGTTTAAATTATTACTTATGTGACAACAAATATTTGTAGATTTAATTTCCGGTAAATCTGTATTAATTAATTTGGAATGTTTTAAATCGGGCAATTCAAAATGTACATTATGTAAAAATAACGGACCCTCCCACCATAAAGATGAGGAGCTAAGCGCTTCTAGACTTTGCCCGCGTGAGACTAAATCGGCTGGATTATCCTTGCCTGCGACGTGACGCCATGGATGTTCCTTGGTCAGCTCGTGAATCTCTGCCGTCCTATTTTGAACATAAGGTTTTAATAAATTAATAGGCATACCTAACCAACCTAAAACGATAGTTGAATCTGTCCAAAATACAATTTTATTAAAGTTTGAACGCAGTGATCCAATAAGCTTATAATATAATCGTGCACCTAACAGCGCACCACACAACTCTAATCTAGGTATAGTTGTAGGTTTAGTCGGCGCGATCTTACCCTTCGAACATATCAAGCGCACTGTGACATCAGCTGTTGCATTGATCGTACGAGCGTATGCGCAAGCTCCGTACGTGACCTGTGAAGCATCGGTAAATATATGTAGTTCGGTTCGCACTGGATCAATGCACATAACGTGACGCGGTATTCGTAAACTGCTAAGAAAAGATAATCCATTTATAAACTTATCCCATATTTGCGAAATTTCGTTAGGAACCGATTCATCCCACGTCAATTTTAACAACCAACATCTTTGTAATAAATGCTTTGCGATAGTAATAAACGGACTCAATAATCCTAGCGGATCGTATATTTGTGAAGCACACGATAAAATAATACGTTTTGTCACTACTTCACTCTTTTGTATAATTTGCGTGAAATAATAAATATAATCATCGAGACTATTCCATCCGATACCTAAAGTTTTATTGTTACAAGTTTTATTCAGTAAACATAGATCGTGTGTTTGCGATTCATTAACGCTAGGCGTAATTAAATTTAAATTATGACTAAAAATCCATTTTCGTAATTTAATACATGCTGAATCTAAAAGACTACTAGTTTCTTTACAAATATTTTCTAATTCGGATATAGAATTCGATGAAACTATGAGATCGTCAACGTAAAAACAATTATTAATAGTATCGGCTACATACGGAATATTCGAGTGTTTGGCTAATTCCTTTAAACATCTACAACTTAGATACGGTGCGGATGCCGTTCCGTACGTCACGGTGTTGAGTCGGTACACCCTCAGCGGCTCTGAGGGATCATCCCGCCACAAGATCAGCTGCAGGTCACGCTGATCTTCAGCAATATTCAATTGCCTGTAAAATTTTTCAATGTCAGCGCATGCAACATACCTATTCTCGCGAAAACGTAATAAAATAGAAATCAAGTCACCTTGAATAGCAGGTCCAATCATTTGTATGTCGTTTAATGATACGCCGGAACTAGACTTCATACTCGCATCAAAAACTACGCGTAATTTAGTTGTGGTGGCGTGCTCCCTAAACACACCATGATGCGGTAGGAAATAGTGCGGATTCCCATACGTATTGACGAGACTCATATGACCTAAATTAATATACTCCTGTATAAAATCAGAATACATCTTTTTATAATTAGTATTTTGCTGAAGACGTTTCTCTAACGCGTAAAAACGACGTTCAGCTTGTGCGCGTGTATTACCTAATAACTCAGGTGATTGTTTCAACGGAATTGAAACACAGAAACGACCATCGGAAAGTCGACGTGTTGTGCGAATAAAATGTTCCTCACAAGCAATATTATCTTCGCTCGATAATTGCTGTAATTTATTGCTAGGCGCTGATAATTCTTCTAATTCCCAGAAATTCCTAACTAACTTATCGAGTGAATCATCTTCCGTGGATAATGTCGAATAATTACAATTAATATGTGATAATTTTTTATTACTAGTATACGGAAAAGATTTAATTGCACCTGACACTATCCAACCTAATTTGGTGTTTTGAAGGAAAGGACCACTTTTCAGGCGCATTTTTCCTTCGGTTATTAATTCCCAAAATAAATCAGCACCGATCAGTAAATCAATAGGTTGACTTTCGTAAAAATTGGGATCAGCTAACAATAAATTGTGAGGAATATTAAATTGATTTAAATTAACCGTGGTTGTAGGCAATTTTGATGTAATTTGGGGCAAAATCAAACATTGAAAACGGGCAGTGAAGCTCCCGTCGCGCGATTTTATTTCAATGTTACAAGATTGCGAACATTGCGTAATAGAATTACCTACACCGTGAATATGTTGAGTGGACTGTAATATTCGTATATTTAATTTATTTGCAAACGATTGCGTTATAAAGGATCGCTCGCTTCCGCTATCTAGAACTGCGCGTGCGCAATAATACTCACCCGATTCATTATATACTTCAACTATCGCCGTAGACAATATGACAATCTGTTGCGAAGAATTGTCATCCTTTGTATGCATAACGGTTTGTGCGTGATTAATACATTGAAGTTGCATGTGTGCGTTATCTACTGAAACCACTGAAACGGGATGCGTATTAGTAAGCGAGGGGTGCTCGTACGTAGTTAACGTCACTGTATTTTGTTTAATTGGTGATAATTTAATTGCATCACAAAGTAAACTATTGTGCCTTTGTTCACACTTTCTACACGGACCAAAAAGACAAGTACCAACTAAATGACCTGGACGCATACAATTAATGCATAAGTCTTTATCCTTTATGAAATTAAACCTATGTTGCGGAGATAAGTCGAGAAACTTCTGGCATGAATACAGCTGATGCTTTTCGTTACATAGCAAACATGACTTGTAATGGCTGCGCGACTTATTGGATTGCGATTTAGATTGTTTGTTATCCGAAACTATGTTGCAATGAATTTTGGATGATGAATTTTTATTTTGGTAAGTAGAAAATTTATTTGAGTTATTTGAAATACTAGGTTTATTGTGATTTACGGATAGTGTAGTTAATAAATCGGCTTTTTCTTTAATGAATTCTAATAAATCGTTTAGTTTAATAATTTTGTCCTTATGTAATTTATAAAATGTGTTTTTATATTGTTCCCACTCGCGTTCAGTGGTAGGATCTAACTTTGAAACTACGATATAAATAATCAAAGTGTCCCAGTATTCCGTGGGTTCTCCTAAGATTTTAAGAATACGTAAATTTTTTAAAACTGTATCAATTAAATTGTGTAATTGAATAGCCGATTCTCTTGAGACGTTTTGAAGTGAAAATATTGCCTTAATGTGACTTTGCACTATCAAACGCGTGTTATTAAAACGGTGTAATAAAAGCTCCCATGCAACCATATAATTTTCGGATGAAAATTCAACGTTTTCTATAACGATTTTGGCATCGCCTTTTAAACTCGCCTTTAAATAATGGAATTTTTGAACCGGTGGTATTGTTTTCGAATTATGAATTAAGGATGAAAACGTATCGCGAAATTCTACCCAGTGTTCATGTGAACCGTCAAAGCTAGGTACAGAAATAGTCGGTAATTTTACTGAATCGTTATTAAAATTGTTACAGGTCGTATGGTCGTGCGCTAAGGAACAGTCAATGGATTTATTAGATCTATCCTCGGAATTATCTGGGTTTACCATGCAGTCCAGCATCGCCAGGACAACATAATATTCCCTCTCAAACTCTACGCGTGATTCTATGAGTTTATCCGTTTCTGACTCCGGGACAAGATCTTCGATTTTACTTTGTACTTGGTTGAAATCGTTCATTAAACTTTGTGCACCTGGTATACGTAATTTTAGTTCTGCCCTTTGATGTGTATCAAGATCCACGTTTTCAAAAGACGAAACATATTTCTTAAAATTCGTTAATCTACATTTGATTAATCCCCTTTTTTTTCTCAAATCCTTAAGCTCCTTTTGCTCAGAAAGAGACATAATGACTGAAGTAAAAAGCTACAAGTACTTACGTGCCACGTGAAGCAGATTCTTCGGTTGCGTAAAAGCACGTGAGGAGGCAAGCAACACCAAAAACTCTGGAATATACAAAGCACAGTATCACTCAGATGAAGCCTTACAGGGTTGGATAAATTAGCTGGCCGTCTTACCAAACTGCACTGTAATTTTGCGACTTCCTTGCCGATTGCGTCTCCAAAATCCAGGATGTGATCCGGTGTCGAAGGTCCAGAAAATGTTGACGACGAAAGAAGAAGACAATAAACTTGTGCGTATATAGTTTAATATTTAAAATTACAAAGTGCGTTTGGTAGAATTAATTAATTTTAGTGAGGGAGTGTCCTGCTCAGCGGTTGCGTGGCGAGTCGATGTCGTAGAGGACAGTGGGGTCAATCCGCGGCCAATCGCACGGCGCGGCGACGTGACGACGCGATGACGCAGTCGCAACGCTCCGTTCTGCACGATTTTGTTGCGGCAACACTTTGCTTGCTTGCCTTTATACTTTAAAAAACCGTTGCAGCTTGATACAATGAGCTGGCTTCAAAGCAAAATAAGCCTTAATTAATATGAAAAATTTTCTTGTCTTATTCGTAACTAAATGTCGTTATAAACGAGTTTTCTTTTACCATCGTCCTAACAATAACTTCAATACGGCGAAAAATTCCCCAATTTTTAATCAGCACAATGACAAGCAAAACCGCGGGAAAATCTAAAAGCAAGCGATTACTCAGCGCAACCTCGCACAATTGAGATTTACGCGCGCGTAATAAATTCCCGTTACGCGCCGTAACACGCACGCGTAATTTAATATAGCGGGCCACAATGGGTAATTATAATTGCGTTCGCATCACTTTTGTTAAAAAACATTGCCTACACATACTAATTTCGTTTTTCGTATTTTACAAACGTACCTGGTAGGCTTTAAAGGTTTTGTATCAAGCCATGTATAACATGTCTCAAATACGGTAAATACAGGCTTTCAGGTATCAAATATGTATTGCATATTCTGTTTTCTATGACGGAATACATTCACTATATCAATACCAATTAAACTGTAAATTTATTAGTTAAGATGCAGCCATGTTGTAGGCATTAAAAAAAAGTTATTTGAAATAACGCATGATTTATTTTATTACCCTCTGATTTTACAGCAACACATAAATTACAACATAGTCATCGGTGTCTTTATTAGTATATCGGTGCATTTCCTTTAGTGACCTTTAGTGTAAACGAAAACTCGTATTCAGTGTTGTTCAGTATTAGAACATTGCATAGAATCTTTTCGAACGCACTAAGAACAACATAAGAATGCTCTACGCTTGTTTACACTAAAATAATTTGACATAGTGGAGTTAGAATGAACATTTGCTCGTTTGATGTAAATGCACCGTATCAAAAAAAAATTACCTTTAAAGTCGGTTGCCTGTAAAGTCGGTTTTACGGGCGAAGATTTTACGTGACAACGTCTTTTTCTCGATCATAGTTGAGTGGGAGAGAGACGCAAGGCATTCGGCGGGCCTCTCTCTCGTTCGGTGACTCATCGTAACGTTACCGAGCGTTACACTTTTTCATAAGTGACTCCCAGTCGCAACCTAATTTAAGACGTTGTCACGTCAAAAGTCCCAAACAGTGTTATAACATTTGAGTCGCTTATACCATCAGCGCAATCTCAAACCAGCAAACGCCACTCAAACCATAACCATACGTCAGAACTTAGAGTATCCGAAACATAACAACTGCAAAAGTGTAAGTTAAGGTCAAGTTAAATATTCCGGTCAGCGATAGTTTATGGCGATCGTAAATTATGCCGTTACACGGGACCCTTTATCACTCCGCTCCCTGAATACGAAAACACGAGTCCACTGTACGTAGTGTGACGTAGGGTTACTGCTCGCGCGTTTTAGGATATGCTATTCAATTGCAAGCTTTCAGTTATGGACATGAATAATATTTATTTCAGATTCAGATTTATTGAAATTTATGAAAGAAAAAAATAACGCAGATACACGGTATTTTTCCTTCGTAAATATGTTAATAATAGATATACAGTTTCTTACCAATAGAGCGGTTATATTATGTACTAAGGGGCGATTTTTCAATGCTTGGATAAAACTTATTCGTCGAAAAATGTATAAAACTACCATTTTAAAAACGTATTCTAATTGCCCGTATTTGACAGTTCACGTGACATTTTAATATTATCGTGTAATACTTTACTGGACGGATAAGTTTTATCCAAGCATTGAAAAATCGGCCCTTAATGGAATAACTGTATAAGCAAAGTAAATACAGTATTCCAATTCTAAAATTTAATTATTTTACTATTAGAAATAGAAAGCGTTTTATTTGCCACCATGTAAAAAAAAAAAAAGTATTCCAAATGCTTGTTATTTTTTTAACCGAATGAATAATTAAAATTTCCCGGAGATTCGCAGAATTTCTACTTGGCAACCCTTGTTTCAACACTGTTACAGTCTGTTGCTAATAAATACAATTTTCCGAGTTACTAGATAAAATTTAACTAGGAAGCCCTTATAAATTAATTTATTGAAGCCATGAAATGACGAGGGACTTCAATATTATTACAAGACTAGCTTTTATCACCTGACACTACTCGTATTTCAGTTAAGGGTTTTCTTTACGCGATCACAGCATAGATTTATGAAAACGGGTACCTATGTATTATATTGTGAATTGCTTTAGTGCTTTACTTTTACCTTACATTTTTTTGGAATAAAACGTAACTTAATTTGCACGTGAAAAACGATAATCTTACTAAAGTTTTTACTATGTAGGAATGTTGGATTTTACAGAAATTTTTCGTGCACATGGATTATGTGTAATGGATACAACATAACATATAGACAACGCGTAACTGAAATCATTTAACCACACACAAAAATAAATTAAAATCAATCACTGCACTACAGATCATCTGCCCCCTACCCCACAAGAGATTTAACGTCAATATCAATATTACAGACCTATAATCGTCCGTCATTCCCCTGGGATTATATCAAACATCTCGCGCAGGTCGAGTCAGGCCGTGATGAATAATATAACTTGTCTAAGATCGAAGCTGTTGGTAAAGGGCTTTTGACTGAGTGCTATGCTTACCTATAGATCTAGTAATAATGTATACTCATATTCATTTAATATGAGTATACATTATATAAGATATATATTATTATATAAGATCGAAGCTGTTGGTAAAGGGCTTTTGACTGAGTGCTATGCTTACCTATAGATCTAGTAATAATGTATACTCATATTAAATGCAGATATTTGTATGTATGCTAGTACATCACGTCAAACTACTAAAGGTAAGGTAACGCAGCCGTGCTGAAGCTTATCCAATGGAATAACACATCACATAAGTTACTCTATTTTTTTCCTGTAGCATTCGTGCGGTTGAAAACGACCGAATTAATTTTTCTTACGATTTTGACAGCCCTATTTCAATATGTCATACTACATATATTTCTTGTATCTAGACTAAAATAGAAACAATCTAAAATAGTGCCTAGACAGAGATCTGTAGCTATCCAGATTCTAGTGCCTAGTTAGGTAAGCTGGCACTTAAATGACTTCTTACACAATACGGTCGCCATCTTGGGAGGTTTCATTTGTAAATGTGCGGTGTTGGGTGCATTGTCTCCGCCGTCCCACTTACATTCAGCTTAAGGGTTGTCAACAAACAGTTTGTGAATAATGAAAATGTAAATATTGTGTGATAATAACGAAAATAAGAATTCTGTATTAATACTGGGCCATTCTAATAAAATTAAAGTCCTCAACCTATATCACTTCTTCGTCTTATTATTACATTCCTAATAATAAAATAAGTTATTACAAAACTGCTTCAAAGAAACTCCAGTGTTAAGATTAAACATTTCCATTCAAGTTTGACCAAGCATAACCCAAAAACATCTTATACAATATTTAAAAAATTCAAGTCACGTAAATCCTCTGTATTTTGTGCCAACCCTAACAAATGATATCACAACAACTGCTCTATACTTTGTCCCAGTTTTTTACATTTTATACAAAGTGCTTAAACAGGTGAAATGTAAGATGTTCTTGGATCTATTTTATCGTTGTTTCATTTTAGTTCTGATGTTACATTTTTCATTCTATACTTACTTTTGTTATCATTCAACTGAGAATATTAGCTATTTTAGTAAAAATATCATTGAATAAGCTTTAAGTTTGTTCATAATTCATTTATTCAAACTTATAGATGCCTCAAGAAGCCTAAACAAAATTAAGAGAATCAAGTTCAAATCAAGTTCAAATTGATAATTTTTAGAAACATTGTAAATAATTTGTCCCCAAAAGAACAAGGCTAGTTGGAATAAATTCACTATTATCTATCTTATCTTCAACAAGTTCACAAATTAATCACCTTTCGATGCTTTACATGGTAGCACACTGACACTGTATATAAATTATTAGGGTTCAAATATACAACCTGATTTAACGCTCTTCCTAACCACTATACCAGCGAGGCAAACTTTATTTAATCATATACCTTTAAAACACCAATTACTTATCCCCATTGCTCATCAAAATCTCCATCAAAACACCTACAACTACTTATCTAGAATCCCTACAGAACCCAGACACAGACAGACAACCATAACAATACAACTGCAAAGAAAATACTGCGCAATTTAAAATTCCACGTCTAAAAGCCATCCGATATTTAACAGACAATGCGAAATAAGACTACTTCCTCCATCTTTACTTGCTTTCTTTGGAACCGACGAAGCAAGTTCACTCTTGAATTGAACATTCCCCTTAACAATGGATGCAGTTAGTTTGACCAGAATATTTATAAATAAATACCATTTCTGTGTTTGAATGTGCTTTTAAAATAAGTGTGTTTTTATTATTTACATATTATAAACGGTTACTTTCAAATTATTGGTATAGAGCTGAACGATTTCTATTAAACTATAACTATAGGTAACATTTTTACAAATTAAACTGCAGTAGTAATCTTGTCAAATGCATAAAATAATTAAAAAAATATAAATCTTACTGTAACTTGAAAATAATTAAAACCATAGGCTTCTTTTTATTCTTACAACAATAACATGGATCAAATAAATTATTAAAAACTAGCAAGCCGTGCGAACTCCGTTTCGCCACCAGAGACACCTTTTCTTTGCTATAAGCCTCACGGAGCCCGAGACCTTTCCAACGAATGCAAAACCGTGGAAATCGGTTCGTGCGTTCTCGAGTTATAGCGTCAGGAAGGAAAACCCGACTTATTTTTATATACAGTAGAACCTCGATAAGTTAAAGTCCAAGGGAAACACAAAATATTTTAAGTTATAGAGGTTTTAAGTTATCAAGGGTCTATCCATTTGTCACTGCTTCTATAGCTTTTAATTTATCAGCATAGGTGAGGGTTGTTAGTTTTCTTTTTGGACTAATTTTAAGCCAGTTTTATCACACAGTAAGTAAAGTGATGTTTCCAGGACAACGATCAAAAACTTATGATGCAAGTAAGTCGTTGTCATAAAGCTAACCGCCGCAAAGCTTTGAAGAATTTCGATAAAGCAAACAATAGGTAATGTATTGTTTACGTTAACAATACATAGTAAACACGTGCAAGCAATAAATACCGAAACCTTTTGTTTTGACACTCTTTCAAAATGACTCATTGACAAAAAATTTTATGTAGTAGAGGTTGTGGAAACATTTCTTTAAGTTATTGAGGGCCAATACAGAGATTATTAATTATTTAAGTTATAGAGGTTGCGTATTTTAAGTTAAAGAGGTTTTGGGCTCTGATGGGAAGGGAACCTATTATTTTGTGAAGTTACAGAGGTTTTTATGTTATCGAGGTTTAAGTTATCGAGGTTCAACTGTAGTAGATTTGAACGAGCACAGCTGCCTTATCACCACTCGGCACTCTCCGTCACTAGAAAAAGTAAACAATCCAGCGCTTCAATAATTTCAGCAAAGACAAACCGCTAAACGCTAAACTCCGTGTTCAAGCGCTAATCCCGCTATTTATTATGGAGACACGTAATCGACGGACTAACGGCTGAACCTCTATTAAATGCAGTGCATAAGTTTGTTGAACACGACCTAGAATTGATCGCTGGCTGGTTGAAATGTAATTTATTAGTTCGTGCAAGTGGGAATTAAGGAAAATGCACCCTATTAATTGCGTGTAGAGTCGAAAATTAGACATTTGATTGAGATAAGGGACTTTGAGCGACCACTTGAGTATTAGGACGATGTATTTTATACATGACACAAGTAATTAACTTTTAAGCATTGTTACAGAAATAATAACTAAGTGTGAATAAAGAATAGGATTTCTGAATCCAAAACCACTTCATCAAATATTGCTAAAGTCCAAGTAAGATTTTCGTCGTTTCGTTACTTGTTAATTTTTGAATGAATAATAACCTTATACCATAATAATTAAAGTTATAATATTACAACCTATATCAAACCTTCGTATTAAACAACCAACATTACCACAGAATGTCATACTACAAGCAATAACTCGCAAACGAATAGTTCAAGACATTACATATATCATCAACTCGCTATAATGTCGGCCATTTTGCCGAATTACGCCAACTCAGACTTTCCCATTTCCTAAATGAGCAAACGTTTATACGAATATAGACTTTACGCTTCGTTGATATGAGCTTTATTACATCGGTAGGATTTGGGATTGTTTTTGTTGGCGCATTTAATGGACGTAGTTTTCGTAATTTTGTTATGATATTTAAATCATAATATTTTACATAATGTAAATATCAACAGTTGCAAAGTAAAACCGTTTAGTGTAATGAAACTCAATATTGTTTTTATAATGTTTGGTCTGAGTTTTCATGGAAAATGTCGGAGACAAATACAAATATAAACGTAACATTTAATTCGTCGGTTTATTTAGATAGTTATTACAATTCCATATATAATACGTGTGTCCATGTTATGAATGCTCCTTTTTGTTTCAAGCCTCCATTTTCTTGCCTAAATAAATGCCTTGTAATTTTATAACTCACTTATACATAAAAAAAAATAAATAAATAAAACAGATTCGGGATAGTTAAACCATTTATGAAACCAACTGAAATGGTTCGGTCGATTTTTATGATCTTTGATTTGTTCGCATTGTCCCCGCCCTCGAATAAAAGTACTTATAAATTAATAGGGTCGTCTTCTATTACGTATTTTTCCTTCACATATCGCGATCATACATAATATAATATATCGTTGTTTTCTTATTAAAATGCAGATTTGTAGTCTATATTTTTCAATGCTACATGTGTAGTATCCACACAAGCCTCAAGTCCGATAAGTTGAAGTATTTCCGATTACCCATACCTAATCGGTAAGATGCTAATCTATATAACTATTAAAACATCATCACCATCATCATCAGATGATGATTGCGATGATATATTATTTAATTGGTATTAGGAAGCGCTTGAGCACAATCTCGCCTGATGTTAATATAATCATATAATCATCACCTTCTAGCAAGACACATATACCTTTAATGTTATTAAAGCATACATTCAAAATTCCACCTACACTAAACTAGTGTAATCCCCCGTACCGTGTCCCATTAGCAGCTCGAACACACGTCATCTGTAATCGCTTCCACGTGTGCAATCAATTCTAGGACGGATTTAGGTATATACCATGTTTGTTGTGAAATTTGTACCTATACAATTTTAAACGGTCTTATTTTTCTATCATACGAATATGTGTCGTTGGATTTTGCTTAATTACATTTATGTATTTCTTAAATATACAAGTTCACACGTAGGCGGGGAAATAAGCTAAAAAAAAATAAATAAGCTAAAAATAAATAAGACTACTTCCTCCATCTTTACTTGCTTTCTTTGGAACCGACGAAGCAAGTTCACTCTTGAATTGAACATTCCCCTTAACAATGGATGCAGTTAGTTTGACCAGAATATTTATAAATAAATACCATTTCTGTGTTTGAATGTGCTTTTAAAATAAGTGTGTTTTTATTATTTACATATTATAAACGGTTACTTTCAAATTATTGGTATAGAGCTGAACGATTTCTATTAAACTATAACTATAGGTAACATTTTTACAAATTAAACTGCAGTAGTAATCTTGTCAAATGCATAAAATAATTAAAAAAATATAAATCTTACTGTAACTTGAAAATAATTAAAACCATAGGCTTCTTTTTATTCTTACAACAATAACATGGATCAAATAAATTATTAAAAACTAGCAAGCCGTGCGAACTCCGTTTCGCCACCAGAGACACCTTTTCTTTGCTATAAGCCTCACGGAGCCCGAGACCTTTCCAACGAATGCAAAACCGTGGAAATCGGTTCGTGCGTTCTCGAGTTATAGCGTCAGGAAGGAAAACCCGACTTATTTTTATATACAGTAGAACCTCGATAAGTTAAAGTCCAAGGGAAACACAAAATATTTTAAGTTATAGAGGTTTTAAGTTATCAAGGGTCTATCCATTTGTCACTGCTTCTATAGCTTTTAATTTATCAGCATAGGTGAGGGTTGTTAGTTTTCTTTTTGGACTAATTTTAAGCCAGTTTTATCACACAGTAAGTAAAGTGATGTTTCCAGGACAACGATCAAAAACTTATGATGCAAGTAAGTCGTTGTCATAAAGCTAACCGCCGCAAAGCTTTGAAGAATTTCGATAAAGCAAACAATAGGTAATGTATTGTTTACGTTAACAATACATAGTAAACACGTGCAAGCAATAAATACCGAAACCTTTTGTTTTGACACTCTTTCAAAATGACTCATTGACAAAAAATTTTATGTAGTAGAGGTTGTGGAAACATTTCTTTAAGTTATTGAGGGCCAATACAGAGATTATTAATTATTTAAGTTATAGAGGTTGCGTATTTTAAGTTAAAGAGGTTTTGGGCTCTGATGGGAAGGGAACATATTATTTTGTGAAGTTACAGAGGTTTTTATGTTATCGAGGTTTAAGTTATCGAGGTTCAACTGTAGTAGATTTGAACGAGCACAGCTGCCTTATCACCACTCGGCACTCTCCGTCACTAGAAAAAGTAAACAATCCAGCGCTTCAATAATTTCAGCAAAGACAAACCGCTAAACGCTAAACTCCGTGTTCAAGCGCTAATCCCGCTATTTATTATGGAGACACGTAATCGACGGACTAACGGCTGAACCTCTATTAAATGCAGTGCATAAGTTTGTTGAACACGACCTAGAATTGATCGCTGGCTGGTTGAAATGTAATTTATTAGTTCGTGCAAGTGGGAATTAAGGAAAATGCACCCTATTAATTGCGTGTAGAGTCGAAAATTAGACATTTGATTGAGATAAGGGACTTTGAGCGACCACTTGAGTATTAGGACGATGTATTTTATACATGACACAAGTAATTAACTTTTAAGCATTGTTACAGAAATAATAACTAAGTGTGAATAAAGAATAGGATTTCTGAATCCAAAACCACTTCATCAAATATTGCTAAAGTCCAAGTAAGATTTTCGTCGTTTCGTTACTTGTTAATTTTTGAATGAATAATAACCTTATACCATCTATACATATAATAAAATCGTAGGAAAGTCAAAACTGTACATTGAATATTTTTTTAAAAGAATACATAATCCATGATCTATAATCGATATAGAAGCCAAAAATATAGTTTTTAGAATTTTTGTCTGTTTGTCTGTTTGTCTGTTTGTCTGTTTGTCTGTATGTTTGTCCGAGCTAATCTCGAAAAGTACTGTATAGATTGACTTCAAATTTTGCATGAATATTACTAACAGGTCGTGTGAGGTTTTTTTAAACATATTATCATGCTATCACCTCCGGGGGAGGAGCTGTGAACCTTTACTTTTCTTACGTATTCCGTGTACTACGACAGCGTACAATCTAAAGACTCATGTTTAAATGTTGTTTTTGAGTAAGCCATGCTATTATCTAGCTTTACACTATAAAAACTACGTCATTTACGTAATTTGGGCAGAGAAACTGTTTAATGAATCTTAGTACTATAAAGACAAATTTGATTCAGCGCCATCTATGAGATTTCGTAAAAATCAAATCAATTTACATGTTATCACTACTGAACACAATGTTAAAAATTAATAATTTAAATATAATTATGTTATTTATTTATTTTACTCTTTAACCCATAATAAATCTTCTCTTCCCTATAAGGTGCGCTTATAATTCGTGTGAATATACTACATTTTTAAAAGTGAGGGTAGATGTATATTATTTTAAGTCAAACTAGACACCATTACAGTTAATCTAATATTGATTGTGTTCATTGGTTACATTTTTAAAAATCTTCGTGTTTTAATAATTCGATCACGAGGCGGGACTCTAATACAAAAAGGTTAGTTCGTTGATAATTATTATTCCTTCATAATTATTATTCCTTCATCATTTACATGTTGTTAGTAAAAATATACTTTGACTGTTAATACTTTTGTTCAGTATTTATCTGTATGATTATTGCTTGGTAATTAATATATCGTATACCTAATTATAAACATAAGTGTGATGTGAAACTAGCTGGATTTATTTTTACACACTCACAGTCTTATATTTTGTGTTAATGTTAAAATAGTATTAATAGTGTAAATCATAATATTTTTTCAAAGTTAAAAATATTTCCTTTTTTCTGATGGTGTTGCCATCGAATTAAACCGCGCTGTCGTTTCGTTCACAAAAAGTCATGTTATTAGGACCGAATATGTAGCCGCCTCAACTTACGGAAACGAGAGTAACCTGCATTGTCTGTTAGTTATTGTATAGTCGAATTTAACGTTACATGGAAATTGGAATCTAAATATATGTATACCTACTTATATTAAATCTGTAGAGGTCAATTCTGCACATGAAATATATTTCCTAAATAACTATCACGAGGTGATTAGAGATCGACATCGACGTCAAAAATGTTTGTCCGTCTGTCTGTCTGTATAACCGTTATAGAAACAAAAACTACTCGACGGATTTAAACGAAACTTGGTACAATTATTTTTCATATTCGTGAGCAGAGCAGCAACTCCATTTTTAAGCTTTCGTCGCGTGTGCGTTCTTAATGCGTGTATCTTAATGGTTAAAGCTACACAGAAATCAAGTATGAAAGAAATGTTCTCCATATTATATAAAAAATATCTCCCGACATCATAAATGTCTATCTTTTATGGTTGAGCTTAGGAGTTCAAAGCTTTCTGATTATATTTGTCTACTAGCTGTCCCCGCGACTTCGTTCACGTGGAATAGTGACTATGGGACCTATGACCATGGGCTCAGGGTGGGGCAACAATAAAAAATCATTTTTATTTTCATGCTCCCACTCCCGCGCCCACTCGCACTCCCACGCCATATGCCACGTTCAGTCCTAATCCCACGCCCACGCCCACTCCCCTTCACAATTAGTACCTACCATATCAAAGCCAGGGTAAGCGCCCCACCCAGCCCCACCGTGGCTACGCCCATGCTGAATTACTACTTAACATACAATTATTGAGTAAATACGTACAACCATACTGTACTGTTGTACTACCATAAATAATTAAAAGAATTGTTATTAAAATTTCTTACTAAATTGAGCTAAAAAACTTACGTACCAAATTATTAAAGAAAATCAAGAAATGAAATGCCTAACCTATACCAAATAGTTACTACATATTATTGTAATTAAAAATTATGATTAGTATATAATATCGAAAATCAAAAAAGAAATGCCTAACTAATTCTACGTAAAATTTCTTTTAAATTATGTCATATTATTTTTTAGGAACCAGGGGCAAATTCTAGCAAATTCTATTTCCTTCCTTTCTTAAACGGATGTTTTTAATAATCTATGGTGTAGCCAGTAGCCACTGATCAGCTTAATCGATACTCAGTTTTTATCAAATCCAGAAACAAATCCAAATTAGATCTTTCCTGTCTCACGCACGTAACTAAAGGCTGAAGAGAGAGAGAGCACGTAACTAAACCGTTGAGACGAAGAAAAGTGTATAGAAAAAGGAATAAATAATTTCATAAACTTCCCGACGATCTTTAAAAATAAATTATAACTTTCATTTTTTTCATTCCCACTTTTACCCCTATGTAGGTATAATAAGTGGATGAACCAATTTTGATACACTTTATCTAAGAACCAGCGTCGGAAAATATTCTGCCTAACAAAAAAAACCGCATCTAATTCGGTTTACCTGTTAGCCAGCTACGGTGCCATAGACAGACACACACACACACACAGAAATACATAGCGGTCAAACACATAACACCAGTCTTTTTGCGTCGGGGGTTAAAAATATAATACGACATAATTTAAAGGACATTTTATGTGGAAAATTTACCTATACACCAGGGTAGATAATTTTTGAAACAAAAAAAAATCGCAGTAGGATGAAACCCATTAGAAAAGGATATGATAAAAATGTAAGGAAAAATAAATTACGGTCAATCGGAGTTCGGGAAGTGCGAGGGGGGGAGCTTTTAAGAGAAAAAAATGGTTTCTCTCGATTTCTCGATAATAATAACACCTGCTAATTTTTTTCTACATATTTTAATTGTACAGACATCACTTTTCCACAATTTTATTATATGTATTGATGATGATGATTGAGATTATAACACTCTTAGTCCGTTTTAACTTAATTTTTATTCACCCGCATCAGTGCCACCTAAAAAATCTTTATATATCGAAATTCGAGCAAAGTTAAGAAAATGAGAAATAAGAGTTCTCAAGGATCGTTAGAGATAAGAGGCTTACTATTGACCGAAAACAACATGTGTTATGCCGAACCTGAAACCGCTTCACAACGAGAATTGCGGCTCACAGCTGACCGCGAACGGCATGTACTATCCTGTGAGACCGAAACCTTCACTGAAAGGGTATATATAACGTCTCACAGCTGATCGCAAATGGCATATTGTACTATCCCGTGAGACCGAAACCCTCACTGAGAGGGAATTACGTCTCACAGCTGATCACGATCGTCATATTTTATCTCGAGAATTCTGAAACTTTTACTCAATATGAAGACCGTTTGACAAATAATAGGGTGCACCATAATATTATTCGATCTCTCGAAGATGAACATGAGCATAAGCAATGACTAGAGTAGGGACGCGAATATTACCATTATTTGAGACAAGAACGATTAATAAGTTTGTTTAATGAAAGATTAAGAATTGAAACTATTGGTCTCTTTAAACGGACGAATAGCGAGAGGCCCGTCTTACTGCAGACAGATTTCGACATAGTCTTAATGACTTAGAGGTAAACATAGAAGATCAATCTACAAATTCGGTGGTGTGGTCCGACAAAATAATATAAAAGTGGGTTTGCTTATAACCTCACAATTGATTACAGATCATCTTCTGTATAGGCGATATTAACGTAGTATGTTCTTTTTGTAATGCTTTAAAGTGGAGTAAGGAGTCGGCTTTCGTTTGAAGATACGCCGGAACCTTTGAAATCACTACTTTTAAGTTTTAGAGGAACATGTGCAATCTAAACAGTTCTTAGACAATATTAGCTCTTATAGTATTGCGTTTTAAATGATCCTTTGGTGCTCAACAATTATCAGATGCTCCTTTCATTCTTACTTTTAAGATACAAGGTCAAGTTTATCATTTGATAGGATCCCTTTTGCCTGAAGGCCAACCTAAGTTTCTTTAAATATATTTTGTATTCGACTACGACGAATAATCGAATACAAGAAATCAATATTTCTCGAATTTAAAACTGAACTCATTTCACAATTTTAGAACATGTTAATTCATCAGGTTAATCCGTATATATGCGTTTTAAATCGACATTAGAAGCTTTTCCTCAAGATGGTGATATTAATATAAAATTGGTATAAATGCCGATAGACGGAAGTCTATCAGCACTCAGGAATTCCCTGAGCGTGTTATAACGCCCAGGCCACAGTATTACAATTTTTCCTACAGTAGGGCGACGAATGTATTTTCGCATAGCAACGGAGGGGAACTCGTGGGGGGTAAAGTGACGCGGGCCACGTACCACAAACATGTTTAGTTTGTGGTACCGAGCGCGAAAGAAAGTCATCGTGTTTTTAGTAAAGTTACTATCTAAACTAACGTAATTTATTACTTAGGTACATATTCTATAATGGCGCGCTCAAACTGTTAATCTACATTTAATTTAGATTATTATTTTAATTACTAAGAAATGTAGAATTTAAATCATATTCATTCATGTTTTCCTCAGATATTCGATGTCTATGATTTTCGATGATTTTAAGATTTTCTTATCAGAGTATTCAATTTTAATGTAGTTAAATTTTATAAGAGACAATTAAGAACATTCAAAAATAAAGTGTCACGTATTTTTTTTAAACGACGAATGACGAAAAACGACCGAATCGCGGACGAAGTCGCGGGCAACAGCTAGTAATAATTAAAGTTATAATATTACAACCTATATCAAACCTTCGTATTAAACAACCAACATTACCACAGAATGTCATACTACAAGCAATAACTCGCAAACGAATAGTTCAAGACATTACATATATCATCAACTCGCTATAATGTCGGCCATTTTGCCGAATTACGCCAACTCAGACTTTCCCATTTCCTAAATGAGCAAACGTTTATACGAATATAGACTTTACGCTTCGTTGATATGAGCTTTATTACATCGGTAGGATTTGGGATTGTTTTTGTTGGCGCATTTAATGGACGTAGTTTTCGTAATTTTGTTATGATATTTAAATCATAATATTTTACATAATGTAAATATCAACAGTTGCAAAGTAAAACCGTTTAGTGTAATGAAACTCAATATTGTTTTTATAATGTTTGGTCTGAGTTTTCATGGAAAATGTCGGAGACAAATACAAATATAAACGTAACATTTAATTCGTCGGTTTATTTAGATAGTTATTACAATTCCATATATAATACGTGTGTCCATGTTATGAATGCTCCTTTTTGTTTCAAGCCTCCATTTTCTTGCCTAAATAAATGCCTTGTAATTTTATAACTCACTTATACATAAAAAAAAATAAATAAATAAAACAGATTCGGGATAGTTAAACCATTTATGAAACCAACTGAAATGGTTCGGTCGATTTTTATGATCTTTGATTTGTTCGCATTGTCCCCGCCCTCGAATAAAAGTACTTATAAATTAATAGGGTCGTCTTCTATTACGTATTTTTCCTTCACATATCGCGATCATACATAATATAATATATCGTTGTTTTCTTATTAAAATGCAGATTTGTAGTCTATATTTTTCAATGCTACATGTGTAGTATCCACACAAGCCTCAAGTCCGATAAGTTGAAGTATTTCCGATTACCCATACCTAATCGGTAAGATGCTAATCTATATAACTATTAAAACATCATCACCATCATCATCAGATGATGATTGCGATGATATATTATTTAATTGGTATTAGGAAGCGCTTGAGCACAATCTCGCCTGATGTTAATATAATCATATAATCATCACCTTCTAGCAAGACACATATACCTTTAATGTTATTAAAGCATACATTCAAAATTCCACCTACACTAAACTAGTGTAATCCCCCGTACCGTGTCCCATTAGCAGCTCGAACACACGTCATCTGTAATCGCTTCCACGTGTGCAATCAATTCTAGGACGGATTTAGGTATATACCATGTTTGTTGTGAAATTTGTACCTATACAATTTTAAACGGTCTTATTTTTCTATCATACGAATATGTGTCGTTGGATTTTGCTTAATTACATTTATGTATTTCTTAAATATACAAGTTCACACGTAGGCGGGGAAATAAGCTAAAAAAAAATAAATAAGCTAAAAATAAATAAGACTACTTCCTCCATCTTTACTTGCTTTCTTTGGAACCGACGAAGCAAGTTCACTCTTGAATTGAACATTCCCCTTAACAATGGATGCAGTTAGTTTGACCAGAATATTTATAAATAAATACCATTTCTGTGTTTGAATGTGCTTTTAAAATAAGTGTGTTTTTATTATTTACATATTATAAACGGTTACTTTCAAATTATTGGTATAGAGCTGAACGATTTCTATTAAACTATAACTATAGGTAACATTTTTACAAATTAAACTGCAGTAGTAATCTTGTCAAATGCATAAAATAATTAAAAAAATATAAATCTTACTGTAACTTGAAAATAATTAAAACCATAGGCTTCTTTTTATTCTTACAACAATAACATGGATCAAATAAATTATTAAAAACTAGCAAGCCGTGCGAACTCCGTTTCGCCACCAGAGACACCTTTTCTTTGCTATAAGCCTCACGGAGCCCGAGACCTTTCCAACGAATGCAAAACCGTGGAAATCGGTTCGTGCGTTCTCGAGTTATAGCGTCAGGAAGGAAAACCCGACTTATTTTTATATACAGTAGAACCTCGATAAGTTAAAGTCCAAGGGAAACACAAAATATTTTAAGTTATAGAGGTTTTAAGTTATCAAGGGTCTATCCATTTGTCACTGCTTCTATAGCTTTTAATTTATCAGCATAGGTGAGGGTTGTTAGTTTTCTTTTTGGACTAATTTTAAGCCAGTTTTATCACACAGTAAGTAAAGTGATGTTTCCAGGACAACGATCAAAAACTTATGATGCAAGTAAGTCGTTGTCATAAAGCTAACCGCCGCAAAGCTTTGAAGAATTTCGATAAAGCAAACAATAGGTAATGTATTGTTTACGTTAACAATACATAGTAAACACGTGCAAGCAATAAATACCGAAACCTTTTGTTTTGACACTCTTTCAAAATGACTCATTGACAAAAAATTTTATGTAGTAGAGGTTGTGGAAACATTTCTTTAAGTTATTGAGGGCCAATACAGAGATTATTAATTATTTAAGTTATAGAGGTTGCGTATTTTAAGTTAAAGAGGTTTTGGGCTCTGATGGGAAGGGAACCTATTATTTTGTGAAGTTACAGAGGTTTTTATGTTATCGAGGTTTAAGTTATCGAGGTTCAACTGTAGTAGATTTGAACGAGCACAGCTGCCTTATCACCACTCGGCACTCTCCGTCACTAGAAAAAGTAAACAATCCAGCGCTTCAATAATTTCAGCAAAGACAAACCGCTAAACGCTAAACTCCGTGTTCAAGCGCTAATCCCGCTATTTATTATGGAGACACGTAATCGACGGACTAACGGCTGAACCTCTATTAAATGCAGTGCATAAGTTTGTTGAACACGACCTAGAATTGATCGCTGGCTGGTTGAAATGTAATTTATTAGTTCGTGCAAGTGGGAATTAAGGAAAATGCACCCTATTAATTGCGTGTAGAGTCGAAAATTAGACATTTGATTGAGATAAGGGACTTTGAGCGACCACTTGAGTATTAGGACGATGTATTTTATACATGACACAAGTAATTAACTTTTAAGCATTGTTACAGAAATAATAACTAAGTGTGAATAAAGAATAGGATTTCTGAATCCAAAACCACTTCATCAAATATTGCTAAAGTCCAAGTAAGATTTTCGTCGTTTCGTTACTTGTTAATTTTTGAATGAATAATAACCTTATACCATCTATACATATAATAAAATCGTAGGAAAGTCAAAACTGTACATTGAATATTTTTTTAAAAGAATACATAATCCATGATCTATAATCGATATAGAAGCCAAAAATATAGTTTTTAGAATTTTTGTCTGTTTGTCTGTTTGTCTGTTTGTCTGTTTGTCTGTATGTTTGTCCGAGCTAATCTCGAAAAGTACTGTATAGATTGACTTCAAATTTTGCATGAATATTACTAACAGGTCGTGTGAGGTTTTTTTAAACATATTATCATGCTATCACCTCCGGGGGAGGAGCTGTGAACCTTTACTTTTCTTACGTATTCCGTGTACTACGACAGCGTACAATCTAAAGACTCATGTTTAAATGTTGTTTTTGAGTAAGCCATGCTATTATCTAGCTTTACACTATAAAAACTACGTCATTTACGTAATTTGGGCAGAGAAACTGTTTAATGAATCTTAGTACTATAAAGACAAATTTGATTCAGCGCCATCTATGAGATTTCGTAAAAATCAAATCAATTTACATGTTATCACTACTGAACACAATGTTAAAAATTAATAATTTAAATATAATTATGTTATTTATTTATTTTACTCTTTAACCCATAATAAATCTTCTCTTCCCTATAAGGTGCGCTTATAATTCGTGTGAATATACTACATTTTTAAAAGTGAGGGTAGATGTATATTATTTTAAGTCAAACTAGACACCATTACAGTTAATCTAATATTGATTGTGTTCATTGGTTACATTTTTAAAAATCTTCGTGTTTTAATAATTCGATCACGAGGCGGGACTCTAATACAAAAAGGTTAGTTCGTTGATAATTATTATTCCTTCATAATTATTATTCCTTCATCATTTACATGTTGTTAGTAAAAATATACTTTGACTGTTAATACTTTTGTTCAGTATTTATCTGTATGATTATTGCTTGGTAATTAATATATCGTATACCTAATTATAAACATAAGTGTGATGTGAAACTAGCTGGATTTATTTTTACACACTCACAGTCTTATATTTTGTGTTAATGTTAAAATAGTATTAATAGTGTAAATCATAATATTTTTTCAAAGTTAAAAATATTTCCTTTTTTCTGATGGTGTTGCCATCGAATTAAACCGCGCTGTCGTTTCGTTCACAAAAAGTCATGTTATTAGGACCGAATATGTAGCCGCCTCAACTTACGGAAACGAGAGTAACCTGCATTGTCTGTTAGTTATTGTATAGTCGAATTTAACGTTACATGGAAATTGGAATCTAAATATATGTATACCTACTTATATTAAATCTGTAGAGGTCAATTCTGCACATGAAATATATTTCCTAAATAACTATCACGAGGTGATTAGAGATCGACATCGACGTCAAAAATGTTTGTCCGTCTGTCTGTCTGTATAACCGTTATAGAAACAAAAACTACTCGACGGATTTAAACGAAACTTGGTACAATTATTTTTCATATTCGTGAGCAGAGCAGCAACTCCATTTTTAAGCTTTCGTCGCGTGTGCGTTCTTAATGCGTGTATCTTAATGGTTAAAGCTACACAGAAATCAAGTATGAAAGAAATGTTCTCCATATTATATAAAAAATATCTCCCGACATCATAAATGTCTATCTTTTATGGTTGAGCTTAGGAGTTCAAAGCTTTCTGATTATATTTGTCTACTAGCTGTCCCCGCGACTTCGTTCACGTGGAATAGTGACTATGGGACCTATGACCATGGGCTCAGGGTGGGGCAACAATAAAAAATCATTTTTATTTTCATGCTCCCACTCCCGCGCCCACTCGCACTCCCACGCCATATGCCACGTTCAGTCCTAATCCCACGCCCACGCCCACTCCCCTTCACAATTAGTACCTACCATATCAAAGCCAGGGTAAGCGCCCCACCCAGCCCCACCGTGGCTACGCCCATGCTGAATTACTACTTAACATACAATTATTGAGTAAATACGTACAACCATACTGTACTGTTGTACTACCATAAATAATTAAAAGAATTGTTATTAAAATTTCTTACTAAATTGAGCTAAAAAACTTACGTACCAAATTATTAAAGAAAATCAAGAAATGAAATGCCTAACCTATACCAAATAGTTACTACATATTATTGTAATTAAAAATTATGATTAGTATATAATATCGAAAATCAAAAAAGAAATGCCTAACTAATTCTACGTAAAATTTCTTTTAAATTATGTCATATTATTTTTTAGGAACCAGGGGCAAATTCTAGCAAATTCTATTTCCTTCCTTTCTTAAACGGATGTTTTTAATAATCTATGGTGTAGCCAGTAGCCACTGATCAGCTTAATCGATACTCAGTTTTTATCAAATCCAGAAACAAATCCAAATTAGATCTTTCCTGTCTCACGCACGTAACTAAAGGCTGAAGAGAGAGAGAGCACGTAACTAAACCGTTGAGACGAAGAAAAGTGTATAGAAAAAGGAATAAATAATTTCATAAACTTCCCGACGATCTTTAAAAATAAATTATAACTTTCATTTTTTTCATTCCCACTTTTACCCCTATGTAGGTATAATAAGTGGATGAACCAATTTTGATACACTTTATCTAAGAACCAGCGTCGGAAAATATTCTGCCTAACAAAAAAAACCGCATCTAATTCGGTTTACCTGTTAGCCAGCTACGGTGCCATAGACAGACACACACACACACACAGAAATACATAGCGGTCAAACACATAACACCAGTCTTTTTGCGTCGGGGGTTAAAAATATAATACGACATAATTTAAAGGACATTTTATGTGGAAAATTTACCTATACACCAGGGTAGATAATTTTTGAAACAAAAAAAAATCGCAGTAGGATGAAACCCATTAGAAAAGGATATGATAAAAATGTAAGGAAAAATAAATTACGGTCAATCGGAGTTCGGGAAGTGCGAGGGGGGGAGCTTTTAAGAGAAAAAAATGGTTTCTCTCGATTTCTCGATAATAATAACACCTGCTAATTTTTTTCTACATATTTTAATTGTACAGACATCACTTTTCCACAATTTTATTATATGTATTGATGATGATGATTGAGATTATAACACTCTTAGTCCGTTTTAACTTAATTTTTATTCACCCGCATCAGTGCCACCTAAAAAATCTTTATATATCGAAATTCGAGCAAAGTTAAGAAAATGAGAAATAAGAGTTCTCAAGGATCGTTAGAGATAAGAGGCTTACTATTGACCGAAAACAACATGTGTTATGCCGAACCTGAAACCGCTTCACAACGAGAATTGCGGCTCACAGCTGACCGCGAACGGCATGTACTATCCTGTGAGACCGAAACCTTCACTGAAAGGGTATATATAACGTCTCACAGCTGATCGCAAATGGCATATTGTACTATCCCGTGAGACCGAAACCCTCACTGAGAGGGAATTACGTCTCACAGCTGATCACGATCGTCATATTTTATCTCGAGAATTCTGAAACTTTTACTCAATATGAAGACCGTTTGACAAATAATAGGGTGCACCATAATATTATTCGATCTCTCGAAGATGAACATGAGCATAAGCAATGACTAGAGTAGGGACGCGAATATTACCATTATTTGAGACAAGAACGATTAATAAGTTTGTTTAATGAAAGATTAAGAATTGAAACTATTGGTCTCTTTAAACGGACGAATAGCGAGAGGCCCGTCTTACTGCAGACAGATTTCGACATAGTCTTAATGACTTAGAGGTAAACATAGAAGATCAATCTACAAATTCGGTGGTGTGGTCCGACAAAATAATATAAAAGTGGGTTTGCTTATAACCTCACAATTGATTACAGATCATCTTCTGTATAGGCGATATTAACGTAGTATGTTCTTTTTGTAATGCTTTAAAGTGGAGTAAGGAGTCGGCTTTCGTTTGAAGATACGCCGGAACCTTTGAAATCACTACTTTTAAGTTTTAGAGGAACATGTGCAATCTAAACAGTTCTTAGACAATATTAGCTCTTATAGTATTGCGTTTTAAATGATCCTTTGGTGCTCAACAATTATCAGATGCTCCTTTCATTCTTACTTTTAAGATACAAGGTCAAGTTTATCATTTGATAGGATCCCTTTTGCCTGAAGGCCAACCTAAGTTTCTTTAAATATATTTTGTATTCGACTACGACGAATAATCGAATACAAGAAATCAATATTTCTCGAATTTAAAACTGAACTCATTTCACAATTTTAGAACATGTTAATTCATCAGGTTAATCCGTATATATGCGTTTTAAATCGACATTAGAAGCTTTTCCTCAAGATGGTGATATTAATATAAAATTGGTATAAATGCCGATAGACGGAAGTCTATCAGCACTCAGGAATTCCCTGAGCGTGTTATAACGCCCAGGCCACAGTATTACAATTT
Source organism: Colias philodice (assembly GCF_061535455.1). Lineage (NCBI taxonomy): Eukaryota > Metazoa > Arthropoda > Insecta > Lepidoptera > Pieridae > Colias > Colias philodice. The sequence continues at coordinate 6,347,589 of NC_143109.1, read as the reverse complement.
TTCCTACAGTAGGGCGACGAATGTATTTTCGCATAGCAACGGAGGGGAACTCGTGGGGGGTAAAGTGACGCGGGCCACGTACCACAAACATGTTTAGTTTGTGGTACCGAGCGCGAAAGAAAGTCATCGTGTTTTTAGTAAAGTTACTATCTAAACTAACGTAATTTATTACTTAGGTACATATTCTATAATGGCGCGCTCAAACTGTTAATCTACATTTAATTTAGATTATTATTTTAATTACTAAGAAATGTAGAATTTAAATCATATTCATTCATGTTTTCCTCAGATATTCGATGTCTATGATTTTCGATGATTTTAAGATTTTCTTATCAGAGTATTCAATTTTAATGTAGTTAAATTTTATAAGAGACAATTAAGAACATTCAAAAATAAAGTGTCACGTATTTTTTTTAAACGACGAATGACGAAAAACGACCGAATCGCGGACGAAGTCGCGGGCAACAGCTAGTAATAATTAAAGTTATAATATTACAACCTATATCAAACCTTCGTATTAAACAACCAACATTACCACAGAATGTCATACTACAAGCAATAACTCGCAAACGAATAGTTCAAGACATTACATATATCATCAACTCGCTATAATGTCGGCCATTTTGCCGAATTACGCCAACTCAGACTTTCCCATTTCCTAAATGAGCAAACGTTTATACGAATATAGACTTTACGCTTCGTTGATATGAGCTTTATTACATCGGTAGGATTTGGGATTGTTTTTGTTGGCGCATTTAATGGACGTAGTTTTCGTAATTTTGTTATGATATTTAAATCATAATATTTTACATAATGTAAATATCAACAGTTGCAAAGTAAAACCGTTTAGTGTAATGAAACTCAATATTGTTTTTATAATGTTTGGTCTGAGTTTTCATGGAAAATGTCGGAGACAAATACAAATATAAACGTAACATTTAATTCGTCGGTTTATTTAGATAGTTATTACAATTCCATATATAATACGTGTGTCCATGTTATGAATGCTCCTTTTTGTTTCAAGCCTCCATTTTCTTGCCTAAATAAATGCCTTGTAATTTTATAACTCACTTATACATAAAAAAAAATAAATAAATAAAACAGATTCGGGATAGTTAAACCATTTATGAAACCAACTGAAATGGTTCGGTCGATTTTTATGATCTTTGATTTGTTCGCATTGTCCCCGCCCTCGAATAAAAGTACTTATAAATTAATAGGGTCGTCTTCTATTACGTATTTTTCCTTCACATATCGCGATCATACATAATATAATATATCGTTGTTTTCTTATTAAAATGCAGATTTGTAGTCTATATTTTTCAATGCTACATGTGTAGTATCCACACAAGCCTCAAGTCCGATAAGTTGAAGTATTTCCGATTACCCATACCTAATCGGTAAGATGCTAATCTATATAACTATTAAAACATCATCACCATCATCATCAGATGATGATTGCGATGATATATTATTTAATTGGTATTAGGAAGCGCTTGAGCACAATCTCGCCTGATGTTAATATAATCATATAATCATCACCTTCTAGCAAGACACATATACCTTTAATGTTATTAAAGCATACATTCAAAATTCCACCTACACTAAACTAGTGTAATCCCCCGTACCGTGTCCCATTAGCAGCTCGAACACACGTCATCTGTAATCGCTTCCACGTGTGCAATCAATTCTAGGACGGATTTAGGTATATACCATGTTTGTTGTGAAATTTGTACCTATACAATTTTAAACGGTCTTATTTTTCTATCATACGAATATGTGTCGTTGGATTTTGCTTAATTACATTTATGTATTTCTTAAATATACAAGTTCACACGTAGGCGGGGAAATAAGCTAGCTTCGATAAATAATAAAATAAATTTTCAAAAATCTAAAAAAAAACACTTCTCTCATAGCATTATTATCCTTAATGTCTCATCGGATTATTTACCGATTACCTATAGCCGTATCATCCACTCTATAATAGCGAACTGCGTATAATCGTCTCGGCAAATACAACATAATATAATAGAAACAATACCGCAAATAAAGCTTTTGTTTATCACATTTAATCCGAGATTAATGTGAAAATGATCCTTCGATGTATTGCCGATTTGCTTATTTATGTAGATATATTCGGTTTACGTTTTATCGGTACGATTTATCGTTTCGACTGGGCACTTGGTAAAGTCACAGATCCGATGATATACAAGTCATATTTTAATATGTATCTCCAAATTTCTGTAGGCTATATATTTTTACAATGTTGGAATGGACTTTTATCTATACTAATATTATAAAGAGGAAAGGTTTGTATGTATGTATGTATGGTTTTCACGCATAAACTACTGGACCGATTTTGATGAAATTTGGCACAGATAATCTGTAGACCCTGAGAAAGAACATAGGCTACCTTTTATTGCGAAATATGTACCACTGTCGAAGCCGGGGCGGACCGCTAGTTAATAATAATAACAGAAACAATAAATACAAATATTGTCTTATTTTTATATGATAAACAAGCGCACACACATGTACATATTTTACGATATCGCAATACTTATTCCAAGAACGCTATTAACTACAAATCCGAATGTTTGTATGTTTAACTGTTACGATAATAGTACGGATTATAGTCAATTGTAATGGTAATATCCCTTCGCAGTCGGAATGAGAAATGAAATCGCATAACACTGTGTATTTATATTATGTGAAACATTAACTGCGTAGGGGTGGAAGCACAATGTTTGCTTGGATGTTAAATAGAGAAATGGATAAGATGGAATAATTTTATGTTTGTTTTGCTACTTTTTATGTTTGTTTAATTGTTGATTGTTAAAGAATTCACTTTTTTAAACGAGAATGATTACCTACTTGAAATATTAATAACCACATCCGGGTAAAATTGACAACCATTAGCATTAGGTAATCACTATATTTAGCATAACTAAGTTCAAGTTAGTACTGTTTTTTGAAGAATGTTAATGAATTATTAAGAAGAGAATGCTATTGAGGCAATCGATACTATTTTTAACTAAGACACAATTTAAAATTCATCAATAGATCGCTAAATGAATGCGCCACATAGGTAACGACATGCAAATAACAGTTAACGATAAAACAGTCGTAAGGACACAATGTAAACCGGCTCACGATTCGTTCACGTGAATTGGGGATTATATTGGATAAACCAACACGAACCTTTTCGAAATTAACTTATTTCCTCTTTTGCAAATTGAATTACAGGTTCAGTGTTAAATTCGGGAGTTTTGATTATGCTTTGTGTATTTTTTTTGAATTCAAGAAATGTTTAGGTACTTAACGTTATATGTTGGGCTTGCAGGAAATAAGATTTTTGAAATTAAGATTTTTTGAAGTTGGGCTTGCATGTTAAATGTTTACATATAATAATTATACATATTTCTTTGGTATATCGATTGTTGTTGTGATCGTGTTGATGTAGGAACCATGTTTTAAATTCAACGTTTTATAATCGTGTTTCATGAGCCACATCAAAAGTGGGAGCACATTGCAGAGACATATATTGTATTTTCAAAGGATAAGCTCAATCTATTACCTATGCTACACCTCCCAAACTGCAACCTGTACGCATACATGTATTTTACGTTAATTAAATTTAACTATATAATTTTCCAAGCAACAAATCACCAAACAAACACCTAAAACAACCCACTCTACACTAATCTAAATACATTTTCTACGTGTTACAAACTATTCCCTGTATCTTCACCATTAAAATATCTCAAAGCTTCACGTTAAGAGGAATTGAAAAACACGTTTGTAGCTACAGCTACGGGGGCAAGGGCCGATTGAGGCGGGGCCAGGTTGAAGGAAATTAGATAACTTCCCGATAGATGGGAGTCGAAATCGATTCGGATGGAGTTTAAAATGTGTTTTTTGAATAAAATATAGTGTACATACAGTACACATTTCATTGCATTTTGTGTTTGATAATTTGGTGTTAAGTATAGGATGGGTCGGTAAGTTAGCAAGTAAGAAGTAAGTTATTAGGAAGGGAAAAAAAAGAAAAAGGGGAATATATTTATTAGCTAGAAGCCAGTATTTTCATCAACATCATCTTAAGTAGACAGCAAAATTAAATTCACTGCTTGAATTCTTGAATAATTTATATACCTAAAAGCGCAAAGAAAAGGGGACTTTTTAATCAAAACTGGATAGGTAAATGAACCACATATTTTTACATATATATTTTAAACTACGCCAACTTTATATAAGAATAGCTCCAAACAAATTACCCCATGACCCATAGAAGCTAGCCCAGTAATTGCGAGCGGGACAGGTCATTAATTCCAAGCTAGAACTGGCTACATCTAGAAACTAGGTGGACCTAGGACCGCTATTAGCCAATGCCACCCACAAAGACAAGCAAAGCGGTTAATTGAAGGCTAGTTTAGGAACTCATTTAAATTTAGTAGAACTTAGGACTTTTATTTTCACCGGTGTTCCTAAAGTAAACGACATAGGTACTTATTATTATTTCACACTATATCAGGATTATTTCAATGATTTTATATTATACTAGCGGTCCGCCCCGGCTTCGCCCGTGGTACATATGAAAAATAGATGTTGGCCGATTCTCAGACTTACCCGATATGCACAGAAAATTTCATGAGAATCGGTCCACCCGTTTCGGAGGAGTATGCAGACTAACATTGTGACACGAGAATTTTATATTTAAGACTAGCGGTCCGCCCCGGCTTCGCCCGTGGTACATATGAAAAATAGATGTTGGCCGATTCTCAGACTTACCCGATATGCTCAGAAAATTTCATGAGAATCGGTCCACCCGTTTCGGGGGAGTATGCAGACTAACATTGTGACACGAGAATTTTATATATAAGATAATGTGTAAATATTTCAACGTATTGTCACAGATTATTAATTAGTTACAATATTTTAATCATCACCATATGTTCGCTGCTTTAGATAGGTCAATTTGACTTCCGTAAAATTACTGACTATTCTATCAGGAGGTAACTAATAGTATTTAATATATTTATATACAAACTTTTATACATTAAATCACCCAGTGGACGTCCCTTAAGTAGCATAAATCCTACTTAAGATTATGTATAAGAAATAACACTTAAGACTTCCATATGCTACAAAAACAAAGGTATTTTCTTCTTCTTGTTACCCAGATTCAAACGCAACTTGAATACTAAATTAGACGCAATATACAGCAACTAGATAATCTAAACACTTACTAACTAGTCAAGTTTGACTAACAAGCTAATATCTAACATTACGAACTAAGACGAGTCTTGCTTGTTACTGCTATAGAGGGATATTCCATCACTAAACTGTTATTAATACATTTAAATATTAACCGGGGATTGGTTTAACATTTAATATGTATGAATGTTTACATTAACTATAGGTACGTATATTCGGGGTATTAATTTAGCATTGAATATAATTCAACTAAGTATATGAACACTATAATATCAAATGTGTTTATTGAACTTAGTGAAAATAGATAACTTCATGTTCGTTATAAAAAAGTGGAGTTGCATACGTAGTTAAAATACAAAATAAAAAAAACATTAGTACCTAGGTCTAAATACGCATATCGTAAAAACGACTACAAAAAATAAACAAAACAATTCCTAACATTTTTCAATCCCCTAAATGTACAAGAAAACAATGCTCATCGGAACAATCAAAACAACCATCACAAAAAGACAAGCTAAACCACAATACACAAGTAAAAATTTCTTAAAAATTTCCAACTCCCACGTTGAAGATTGCGACATGCTTTATAAAAACTCCGCTTCCCAACAACCAACGTATAAGAATTCACGCTAATAAAAATTTACAAAGCGACATCGCAATACCCGTACCTACCTACACAAATCTTATTTGTGAAGCTAACGAAAACTACCCTCAAGTTCCGGGCTAAATTACATTGAAAATGCGAGTTTCGTATGAAAATATCCGACGCGCGAGCGTTGGCAGATATCTGGGAGCTTTCTCAACTTGTCGTATGCGAATTTTCTAATCAGAATGTATGAAACTACTTCCCGACTCCGCGGCATTTATTCCGAGGCATTTTTAAGTGGGAGTACCTACGCTTGTAGAAAGCATATTCTCTGTTGAATTATACGGAGGTTCAACGGGAACTTGATCCCAGCAATCCCTTATTATGCTGGATTATTGCTTTCCTAGATAAGTCGGGAAATAATGCTGCGGCTTGAATAGAGTTTATTTTATTAAAGCATGTTCTTAGTGCGAAACAATTCTTCTTTTAACTGACTATGCAATTAACATTGCAATTAACAATAATGTATTACTATTTATGCTTAACTTACCCCTTTCTAAAGAAAAGAATCAGAATATAAAAAAGCAATACATTCCTGGTGCCAACAAATAAAATGCAAATAGAGACGGTCAATAAACAGTAACCAAGCTGGCAGCACTGAATAATCCAACAGAATATAATCCCATTACTAAGTCGACGAACAAAAACATTTTGTTCGAACAAAACGAAGCTTCGAGAACAATAAGTTACAAACACGATAGCGATCAATTCGACGATTAAATCTCTGACAATACAGTTGTGATACGAACGGCTGACCCAGTTCAGACGCAATCGGCTGATATTTTATAAGTTTTGAACACTGGAAAGTCTACGGGATAAATCTTGCTGTTATAGGTTTAGTTTTGTTGTACAGAACCACTAACTTTTCGCCCGTGGTTTCGCCGGATGGACAAAGAAAATTCTTATAGGAATGAGCATTTTTTTTTGTAAAAAGCAGCCTATATTTTGACTGACCGGTTTGCTTGGTTGGTAGTGGGCAGTGGCCCTGCCTTCCAAGTCAGAGGTCGTGGGTTCGATTCCCACCCGGGGCAAATATTTGTGTGATGAACATAGATGTTTGCTCTATGTCTGGGTGTTAATTATATATTTAAAATTATATGTGTATGTTTATCAGCCATCTGGTTTCCATAACACAAGCGAAAGCTTAGTATGGGATCAGATCGTACCGTGTGTGAAAATAGTCCTGAATATTTATTATTATTTATATTAAAAAATAAATAAATATCATATAATCCAAATCCAAATATAATCCAAATATTATATTGCTTCTTTTGGTGTATTTGCTCTTGGGTCCACAATTTTGATAACAACTTCCACGTGACTTGTCATGTGTCAAAACGTTAACTTGCGTGGGCGTTAAATATTTCATGATCTAGCGAATTATATATTGAGGTAAATACGATATAGGCATTGTATACGATACGTTTCCATAGCAGTTATCGAGCAAGAGGAAAATAACATGATTTGTTCAATCGAACGTCTGATTAGGGATAAATTTAGATATAACTTTCATGACCCTAACGTCAAAGTCGAAACGTAAGCGACGTATCGTTTTACGTGATAGAGAGGGGACATCAATATACCATTAGTTTGAGACGAATGTGACCCAATTCAAAGCAAAGTAAATTGAGCTCTAATCCTTAGGGAATTGGTTACAACTTCTTAGTTCTTTTACATATTCAAAGAGGAAATTTCCTGGATTTCTACATACATTGGCATAGATGTTTGTTATTCTCAATCCTCCTTCCTACTGGTCCTATTCATTAATAATATTATAAATGCGAAATTTTGTGACGATGGATGTTTCTTAGTTACTATTTCAGGCGCAAAACAACTGAACGGATTTTGATGATACATGACAGCGATATAGCCTATGTACCAGAAAAAAACACATGATACTTGCGATCGAAACCGAGCGGTACAGATAGTGTAATAAAAAATAAACATACCGTCACATTAACAGACCCATTCACCCTTAAAGCGAAAGTAAAGTACAAAAAGAGTATTGAATTCGTTCAAATGTATAAAGAACGACAAAAGCGTTCAATAAAGCCTCCTTCGGAAAGTAATTACTCCATGTACCTATTTCCAACGGATTTCCAACGTTTTTAAAGAGCAACAAGTATTGAAAGAATGTTGCCAATGTTAGACAGAGAGATTAATGTTTTTCTTTTTATTTATATACGAACATTTCTCACCGCGATATTTAAGTACTAAACTAGGTTAACAATGTAAAATGGACACGACGAAGGCTTATTTAAAGAATGTAACATTAATACAGTAACAAAATTAAGGTCTTATGTTAAAATTAGCTTCAACAAAAAGGGCGAAATAGCTGTAAAAGTGTGTGTCTTCTTGTTACAATCCACTGGAAAATTATCCAGAATTATAAACTCATTTATTCTTATACGTCTTATGCTAAGAGTTCCCGTTTTAAACAAAAAAAAATCTTCACTTTTCACATTACTACGTATCCGAGTTGCAGGCTAGCAACGTAAAGTTTCAGAACTAATTGGAGCTACGTTCGTTTAAATTTTCAAATTAAAAGTTGTGTGAAATACTCAATCCGAAAATTCAGCAGTGTGTAGTGTACCTGTAACAAGAAGAATAGATTTATTAGTAAAACATAACACGATTCACGTTTCAACAACTACGATAACAACCAATTAAGTATAATTAACTGTTAAAATATTTCCTGGTAACATAAAACAAATAGAATGTAAAATATTTAAAAAAAAATAACAATAAACAAAATATTATGAACCGCAAAATAAAAATGTGTCAACCGTAACCATTCACAATTCAACGGATATTAAAAAACATCAGATTTAAAGCAATCGTTGCAAAGCAATGAATGAAAGTCGGTCCGTGTCACCGACAGCTCTTACAACAGAAAAAAACGTAGGAAGGATTGAAAACTGAGATTAATTGAAATGCCGAGATGAGGATCCGACAGTTGCCGCTCGTAATTAGGGTTGCCACTTCAAGTGAAATACAGTCATCAGTAAATAAATTGAGAAATGACACAAAAGAGATTTCCTAATCTTATTGCCACTTTATTACTTTTATTCAATATAGACCATACAATTTGTTTCTACTTTCTATTGGTAATAATAATTATATGACATATTTTTGTATCTAAGCGCTTTCAGCTTTCAGGGTTGAATGAAAATAGAAAAAGCAATTATTTTTACAAATTACTAGTGTCAGCCCTAGCTTTAATCCGGATCTGAGCTTGTAATCCGACAAACTGGCGTATAATCCGGCAGATATAAGTGGACGTGTGCCGTACAGTTCCGTTCACAGATTTAGCCGTCTCCCGAACTTGTGTGGGTTGGCAACTTAATTAATGTTTCCCTTTAAGGCGGAATTAAAATTAAGAGCTTCACGTCTTATTGATTTTGTAATGAGTAGGTATTTATCGATAATTTATTTGGCTGAGATCCTGAAGTCATTATACATATGAATTTCTTTACATTACCTCTATTGGGTTATGAACACACAATTTATTTTTCACAAAGAAAATCTGTTTCCTTCTTATACGCAGGATGAAATATTAGCAATAATATCTTTCGTGGAATACTTTCTAACATTTTACAATCGTTTTGAGGTAAATTGTTTAGAGACATAATTTTCAAGTCTGTTGGCCTGTTTATGAAAAAGGATAACATTATTTTAATGCTAACTGACACCACCTGACACTTACATAAATCACAAGAAGCAAACAAACATACCAAGTCCTTGATAACTTCATAAAATCTACCACATTAGGTACAATTTACAGACTTAAGAAATAAGAGTATTTCGCAGTAAAATAAACCATACAGTTCTACATAAAATGAAATAACAGTAACTAACAGTGAGCAAACAAACAAATACGAAACACAAACAGTTGATAGACGCTCTACAAACGTTCATAATGTTTTGAACCAATACGCTACCAAGAATCCTGAACACATAGGATTTAATACGAGCTAATTTTTCATAACTGTCCATATTTTATTTGTGGACTTAGGACTTCTAAATTGTTTAATCAGTCTCAAGGACGTATTGAGATATATCTGTTGACATCTTTGTGGTTTCATGTTGGATATTTTCTGGTATCTTGTGTTATATTCGTGGGAATTGATTATTGTTGGCGATACGTGTTCCTGTAAGATCTACGAATAAAATCACGACCATATTTAATTACGTTCTTCAATAAAACAATAACCTTCTTTATATTTTAACGCGAGCAAAGATACGAATTTTAGTTACTATGGAGCTTCAAATAAAATGGCTTCCATTGGGTCCTCAAATTATTGGATACTTCAATTAATTCCTCATTAATCAGTCCTGTATAATTGTGCCCAGATTATTGCTTCACCTCTACAACATGAGCACCTTTACCTTCAGGCATGTTAAGTCTATTCGATTCAATGAGGATTGTATTGCTCACTTAATTAATGCCTTTAATGTACTTTGTATTTGCATTTGATACGATAATGGTGTTCGAACTAATCTCATTAAACAGATTGCTTGAGGTATACCTCCTATAGCAGAAGGATAGATAGAAGAATTGTTTTTTTTATTGAATAGGAAAGCGCTTGACCACAATCGCGCCTGAATCTTTTATTTCTAGCTGTTCTCCTTATTTATGGGCATGGAAATCTGATACGATCAAAGGAATAATCCTCTGTCACTATATCTGCACACAAGGTTTTTCCAATCTTGTTAAAATCTTATATATAAAAATGAATCGCAAAATGTAAGCTAAGGTAAGCTCATGACTCGAGAACGGCTGAACCGATTTCGATAATTCTTTTTTTATTATATTCCTTGAAGTACGAGGATGGTTTTTACGTAGAGAAAACGTAAATATGTACCACGGGCGAAGCCGGGGCGGACCGCTAGTTGTTTATAAAAGTTCCATATACGTATCACCGTATACTATGAAGCATATTTGATAATTGAATAATACGCTTTAAAAAATTACTTACACATTATTATAATCTACTTCAGAAGATCGTGATCACAGCTGATCGTGACATTTGAAATTTATAACAATACACGCATGACGTCAGGTTTCTTGCATACATTATGAATGTCCTACATTTTAACTCATATTGTCTATGTTATATTATTAATGGACTGCCTCTCCAATATTTCAAGCTCAATCTCTTAAAATTATGTTGAGTGTGTGTGCCCCGAGGGAGACGGTTATATCTCGTTACTGGGATGATGACAGAGACAAAATATCACGTGACAAGAATCTTGACAAAATATATGGTGTAATAATGTTAAGTTTTTCGAGAACATATATTTTTGTTTTATTCCATTGAAAAGTTACATTTGGGGTTGCATTTTTTAGAGGACGCAATTTTATTTTTTTGATGTGTAGGGGTAGTCAGTGTGAAGCTATCACCAAGTTTGTGGGGTCGCCACCCTTGTCCCACGGCCGCCATCTTGAAAATAGCGGTTGATATGGTTTTTACGATACCTATATCTCTTTAACTATTTATTTGATAAAAAAAATTGTTAACATTGTTTGTTGCAAATTAAATTCTCTACAACTTTGGTCCTCTTAACTGTACAGTACTCAGTACTCTTTACTATACAGTATACATATATTATGTGTGTACTAATAATAATTTGTCATCAGTAATTGTTTTTAATATTTTTAATAATTAATAATTAATTTTGCAATATTATTAATAATTAATTATTGACTGAACTGACTTGAAGTCTGGAAGCGCGTTTTTTTACGTCGAAAAGCAGGGCTGAAATGTTCTGCAGTGTGCTTCCATTGTTCTGGAGTCTGGGAAAAGAGCCAATAGCCATTACATGTATATTGTATAGTTAGGAGTACTGAAAAATAGTACTCACTTCAGAGCGCTGTAAAACCTTAGCTATTGACGTAATGAAAAAATGTTGTATATAAAAGTTGTTCCTCGAAAAACAATCTACAAAAATGGTCGGATATCATTTCTTCGTAAAATGATAAAAAAAAGGTTTATTGAAAAATATAAAAAGCTCTAATTTCTGAACGTTTTCGCTTATAACTTTTTTATTTATAGTTCTACGACAAAAAGTTACCGGACAAAAGTTGTAGAAAATTTAATTTGCAACAAATAATGCTAACAATTTTTTTTATCAGATAAATAGTTTAAGAGATATATCGTAAAAACCATTTCAACCGCTATTTTCAAGATGGCGGCCGTGGGACAAGGGTGGCAACCCCACAAACTTGGTTTTAGCTACTCACTGACCCCCCCTACACATCAAAAACATAAAATTGCGTCCTCTAAAAACTGCAAGGTTAGGCCTAAAAAATGTAACATTTTAATGGAGTATTTCAAATTTATGCCATTTCGCATAATATTAAAGGATAAGATACACCATTATTGTTTACGAGCATTATTATATTTATAAATAATAATAATAGTTAAAAAAAAACTAAAAAACACGCTTTTTATAGAAAACCGAACTAAAAATAGAAAATTTTATCAAATTAGTGTATTGTCATCGGTCCTCAATAAATCTACAAAGTTTGAACGAAATCTGGCCGTTTAAAGTGGGTCAAAATCGCGCCCAAAGAAGTCGGTTACAAACAAACAAACATACAGGTGAAGCTAATATAAAGCGTGTAAAAAAAAGGAAGGAATCAACTCTGGTTTACTTTAGAGCGAATTGAGTAAAAGTAGTTGGAATCACTTTTTAAACTTTGATCTAACCCGTCGTATCCATCAAAAGCAGAACATTTCAAAACAATCTTATCAAAAGACTAAAACTAAAATCCATCAATACTTAAAAACACTAAAACCGCCAAAGCACCTGCCTTTAACAAGTCAAACTTCAACTTTTCAATAAATACCCACAATCTTTTTATTTATCAAAGCCTTTCAGACCATTACGTGAACTGTACAGTCAGACGCGAGGTATTGAGGTTAGAACCGACGGAAACCTTGGCTAATGGCGGTCGTGAACTTCCGACAGGGCTGTCACCGCCGAGAAATATAGGACTGAGCTAGAAATCGACGCTCTACTTTATAGAGTAGGAACCTAGTTGAACTAGTTTAAATTGCTGTGAGAATGAACGCAGTTTTCTTTCTTTCTTTAATACTAATTCCTTTAGTATTAAAGAAAGTGAAATAGGGCTGCATTTGATATGTTTTCTGTGTAATTTGCTAAACACAATTTTATGTCAATTTTGCATTGTATTATTAATTTGTTGTAGGTACACGTACTAAACATAATACATCGTTTATCGCAAAGATTGTCAACATATTTGGCTAATACCTACAACTTTACTATGGAAAAAATTGTACATCAGAAATTACATTCTCATATTATTTTATTTGCATTAATAAAAACTACCAGTTGACAGCCCTAAATAGCAGTCGAAATGGCGGCATCTAGCGGCGTTCTGTGGCATCCCTAGCGTGTGCATAATTCATGTGTGGTCACGTTTGTGATTTCCTGACATATTTGGCCCCGAAATTATATGATAGAATCGTTTGAGGCGAAATTTCTTATTTCCTCCAAAATAAACCGGTAAAATGTTAAAACGCTACATATTTTATTTATTTCAGATAAGAAATTGAGATAACTTTGCAGCGCACATATTTTATTCATGTAAATTTTTGTTATGGTCTATTTTTTTGTAATTTTTACTACCGAGATAATAAAGTATGTAGTCACTTATATAATTATTATAATTTTATAACAGAACAGAAAAAAATCTGTCACGAGGCGGAATTAGAACCCGCGTCTTTCCGCCACAATTATTTTTAATTACTTGCAATTGAATAAAATATCAATTACAAATAAATAGTCCATAAAAATCTTTTATATACAAGACCTTTCATGTAAACAATACGCAGAGGATACTCATCGCCCACCCTGTATATAATTTAATAGGTACATATGTAATTAATAATGGACGAAGCGTGGCGCAATTTTAATTGAAACTTTCCATTGTTTTTGATTTTGTACTCGCACATTTTTGTAATATGGCGCCCTTTATTGAGGCTGATAATAATTTTACGAATTTAGATCGATTTAAAACTGGTTGGTTGAAATAATTCCAAAATGTAGGTTTTATCATGTAACAAACGCTCTGTTTCTATGTATTTACAAAAAAAGAGTATTCATTTATTAGATATTATTTTTTTGTATGGGTATTTATTTTTGTAAAAACTCTATCGTAAAAAAAAACGAAATATTTCATACCACGCACTAATTCTCGAATACGCTCCCTAAAGGCTAAAACTGACCGAAAAAAATCACAAAAAAATCTTGTTTTAAAACCGTTAAATTTTCCAACTGCCAGAATCTAACAAACAAAATCTAGATTCGTATTTCGATACTAATGGCCGTTCAGTGAACGATAAATTGCTAGTTAAATTGCTTAGCAATTACCAGTGTGACCAATCGAGTGATCGATGGCGACAGAGATACGATTAGCTGTACGTTAGAGCGGGATAGGTGATGTGGGATTAGATCCTAGGGCTAATGGATATTAATGTTATGGACGTTTCAAGTCGGACCCAATTATTTTTGCTCCGTGTGAATTATTTTAAAGACGTAGAAAAATAAGTTAATTTACTATTAGTAGTAGTATTATTTTTTATTTCATATATCGGTATAATATCGTCAGCTGTATCTACTTGCAAAATATTATAAGTCTCATGTCAGATACCCTTTTATTAGAGACAAAATACTTAACCTATTCTAAATTTTAAGAATTACATATTATGTATTTCAATAATTTCCAAGTGGATTGGTGGTGGAATAAGTATTTTTCTTTCTTTGTACATCGTTATAATATGGTCAGGTTTAGTCGCAGGTATTAGTAGGTTAAAAATTGGTGGCTCCTGTAACTTGAATTGATCCGACATTTATTACCGTCTTTAATCTTTTTTATTATCTTCCAAAAAGATTTCCAACGAAACAACAACAAACAAAGACACCTATCTCACGACAAAATGGCGTCGCAATCTAACGTTCGCGTTCCAACTGCTTCGGCACACGTCTCGGACATAAAACAAGCGGAATTGCAATAAAACTGCACTCCTGCACTACTAGAGTACCAAAACAAACGACGGCTATGCGGGGTGCATTCGAACTCCACCTGTGTACCTTGCATAAACAAAGAAAGTACATAATATAATATAATCGGTGCATTTTATTGAAGTGAAACCTCTTTATCGGGGTTGGAAAAAAATTTTGTGTAACATTTTTCCTTACGCGTGACATTTTTCCGTTACGCGCCATCTTTTTCTATCCCTACCACGCCTGATTCGACGTATTTCTGTAAAGTTGCATAAAGTAAATTATTTTTTGATAAATAAGGTCATAAAGAAGTTTCACTTCTTACGTGTGTACACGCACACATTTTTTTCTTTACTGGGTACTTTATATTGTACTAGATTTCCGCCCGCGGCTTCGCCCGCGTTTTCAAGGGAAAACCCGCATAGTTCCCGTTCCCGTGGGATTTCCGGGATAAAACCTATCCTATGTGTTAATCCAAGTTACCCTCTATATGTGTGCTAAATTTCATTGTAATCGGTTCAGTAGTTTTTACGTGAAAGATTAACAAACATCCATACAAACTTTCGCCTTTATAATAGTATTAAGATAGACATCATTTGTAAAATTAATGTAGATGTAAGATATAGCTTGCAACTTTTCTCACAATGATAATGATGTACCACGTGGTACATCATAAATTATACGTATAATTTAACTGATTGAAACAACTTAGGTATCTGAGTTTTATCATAATCAATCGAGCCTAGAAATGTAGATACAAATTAACATTAACTATAGATAGTCTATATTCTCGGTTTCACCCTTGGATGAACCCGATTACTTATTGCTCGCGTATTATTCGACCTCGCCTATCTGTCCAGTAGTTTTCGTGTGAAAGCCACAAACATACACACGTATCCATCCATCCTGACAAACTTTCACGATTATAAAATTACTAGGATTTGTATAACATTTAACAAGGTTTACGTGTAAATCCTGAGTTAGAATGTTGTTTATAAAACGCTAAGTGAATAAAATTAAATAGCGTACCTAGCTCGCCTTTGTTACCTGTTCCTGTTCACAAAGCTCACTGCTCATCCACTTTAACCGTGTTATCCGGTTTATTAGGTTTCAGTTATTTTGTTATACGAATGACCTACAATGCTGTGACAAAATATAAATTACTTTGAATATAGACCAATCCTACTACGTGCAAAAGTAATGTTATTATGGGTAGGTAATTGCGAAATAATTAAAAACACGCACAATGTAATAATGCAGAAAATTAGACATCAGAAAGTGTTTTAATTTTTCCAGCTAACATCGGCACTAAATTTGTTAACTTTAGTTAGAAATAGTCCACATCAATTATTGTGAAATGTAGAATTTCGCATAAGAAACAGATATCAATCACTACGCAGTAATGAAATTCACGCGACCGAATCCGCGGCAAAAACCTAGTACATCAAACACATAATACTTAATTATTAATCCCATTCATAATAATCAGATATAAAATATAGAATATTAAAAGCGAACCAAAAACCAATCAGCACGCGCCATTGAGTGAAAATGAGTTCGTTTTATCTGATCGAATAAAGCTGAAATCGCTGTAAAGCGCCGACATTATAACACGGTGTAATGTGGTGGGTATTATGAAGCGCTTTCTGCGCTGCAAGGAGTTAATACAAATTGAACATTGGATCTAATAGTGTTTGTGTTCTAGACTAATAACAGGCGAGAATATTATATACCTACTAGCGGTCCGCCCCGGCTTCGCCCGTGGTACATGTTTACGTTTTCTCTACATAAGAACCATCCTCGTACTTCAAGGAATATAATAAAAAAAGAATTATCGAAATCGGTTCAGCCGTTCTCGAGTTATGCGCTTACCAACACATTTTGCGATTCATTTTTATATATAAGAAGATTAGAAACTATCCGCACTAATCAATTACCACTATAATTATTAAATTACACTGGCATTTAAACACCAGCATTAACATCATAACTTAGAATATGGATTATGTGCGCACCATGTTTTATTAAAATCAGCTCAGCTGTTTTCGAAAAGTTGCGTGTCAAAGATCACATGAAGCTACGGCAATTCAGCATTTAGAAACCGGTTTATAATAAAACTATACTTACTAAGTATAACTTGCAGAATTAAGTAATCAAGCAAAACCATATGAAACAGCTAGTTGTTACGCCCATTAAGGGTTTGAGGAAAACGGAATTGCAAAAGGAAATAAATCATTTGCTACGTAGGTGTAGGCAAAGCAAAGTTAAATTAAATATAAAATCTTTATATTTCTTGTGAGAAAATACACTTTCTAAAAAAACCCACTTAACTAAATACACTTTCTGAATTGAAAACCTCTAAAACAGTTCATAAATTGTCGAGTCTTTCTGTAGTATGTACTGAAGGATTAAATAAAAGAAATATCAAAGCATTAAAAATTCAACAACTATTCAAATCAATCTCAATAACATAAATGGTACACGTGTAGCAAAAAATCATTCAATATTTAGTCCTCCGGGAAAGCGATGGAAGGGCTCGATTAAAAATAATGAGCCTTTTATCCATTGAAGGTGTTCGATCGTAAAGAAAAACGTATGGTAGTTTTTCTCAATAACAGTGTTTACTGACTGCGCGGAGCGATATCTGCTATTATACTTTATTTTAGTTTTTTTTGAGCAATGATTTCCATTAAATAGTGGAAATCGCATATAATATGTATATATATCGCATTATAAAAAAGTCGGTGAGACATCAATACTTTAAACTGTGACTTCTCACTGATCAATGTTGAGTACATTGTACAATTTTCATACAAAATCTATACATATAATAAATCTGTAGAAGGGTCAATTCTGTACATTGAAAATATTGAAAAAATAAATAGCAGGGGGTGTTACTGGTTCGATACCCAACCCAAATATTTTATTATTATTTTTTTATTATGAGCCATGGCTGTCCCACTGCTGAGCAAAGGCCTCTCTTCTCTCAATCCATTTCTCCCTATTTTGAGCAATTTTGCTCCAATCCGCTAAATGGGAATCAAGCTCGTCCCGCCATCTTGTCCTGGGCCTACCACGCAGCCTTTTGTCCTTGTTGGGGATCCACAAAGTGGTAATTTTCGCCCACAACTCCTCCGACATTCGGCAAACATGGCCAGCCCAGTTCCATTTCAGCTCAGCAGCTTTATGAGCTACATCGGTTATCTGCGTTTTTGAGCGCAGTATCTTATTTTGGACGCGATCCGTAAGTATATATATGAGGGAAGAGGTTCGGACAGATAATAACCCATCACGCTGGTCCAGTGCGTGTTGATGGGTGCGCAATAAGCCTGCTGACTCGGCCTGTGAACGTCACCGTTGGTACCCTAAAGGCACTCCTCCGCTGCCGCTCTAAGTAAACATCTCGCGCTGATGTCACTTTACCCACTAGACCTTAGCGAGATACTACCTCGCAGCTCTAGTGAGCCTTTACACTTGAAAAATCAGTGTACGACAGTTTAATGTCTTATCGAGGACCCAAATATGTGATTAAAAAATTTTTTGTCTGTCTGTCTGTATGTGAAGGCATCACGTGAAAACTAACGGTTCGATTTCGACGAAACTTGGTATGGGCATAAAATAGGATACTTTTGATCCCGGAAAAATACATAGAAAAAAATAAATCTTAATTTTTCCGCGCGGACAGTCGCGGGCGGAAGCTAGTCACAAATAAAAATTAACATTATATACCGAAACGATACAAGACTTACCTTACTCATTATAATATGAGTAACAAGTTACAACTATAATAAATAGTTCAAGTTAAACGTGTGTAACGAAACTTAATAATATAAAATACAGAATACAGTCAATTAAAATTGTCTGTACATTGCAAATTCCGCTGTTACTACATCAACAAATATTACCAGCACCTATGAGATATCGAAACGCACAGTGCGTATATCCACACAAGTAGCCTAGTCATACTTTACGAAGCGATATTTTTACACAGCGAATATTAACTTGGCGATTTATTGAATCCCGTTTAAGTGAACGAGGGTTTAAATGAAACGACGTGAAAAACACTGCTCATATTTTTACGGGCGCGTAAAATTTTTTACGTTGCAAGCTAAGAATACCTATATACCTATTAGGGTAGTTTTTTTGATGTATGTGTTATCAAATTTTAATTTGTTATTTGTATTAAATTTCTGTTTTTAATTGAAATTCGTTAGTCCGTTTAAGGGAAGGTGGAAACCTCCGGAACTATGGAACTAGTAGACTTATTTACTAAATCTACTAAATTTAAAAAGAGATAGACCATTTAAATGGGATAGTTGTGAAAAGTGAACTCTATCATACCTCGCAATCTCACGAGCAAAATTAAATATTTAATGTTAAAGGGCAAAATAAAATAATCATTTTAGTTACTAGTTTACAAAATATGTAATCAAATATACTTACCCAGTTCCCTATAAAACATAGTTACATATATAAGAAAGGACAGAATATCCTTTTAATCCGGGTACATCCGGGACAACCGGGAAGCTCTTGAGAAAATATCATGTGGAAAATCCCGAAAACCCAATACCGGATTGAATTATTTAACCGAAAGCGTCAGGTAAAATACAGAAATGTATATACATAATATGTACCTACCGATAGAGCGTTAAGCTAAAGCATATATTAGCTTTTTGAGGCAAAATTGATTTTAACGATCACGCTTTTTAATAATAGATTTCTTATTTCAAGCAAATTCCTTCATTTCTGTTTTGTAATAATAATTTAAGGTCTTCAATAAAAAAAATAAAATAAATAAAAAGTTGTCTTATATGCCATTAAATATATTTTTCTAATTACACCATAGCTCTCTAACAAGTTTACAACATATTTTTCACTAAAAAGATACTTTCTTTATCTTTACCATACACACGTAGCATAACATCTTAATTCTAAACACCGTAGTGTCAACAGCTAAAACAAATACCAACATTCAAAAACACAGAGGTCCCGTGAGACACATAAATTGTGTACATTAAAGTTACCAACTATCTAAAACTGTCGACATTAATGTAATAGCAATCGCGTAGAGTACGGAAATGAGAACGAAGTTATGTTAGTAGTTATTTTGTTTGTGTGTCTGTCTTTTTAATAATGAGACTTTCACAAGAGTTATGCAACTTTTTAAACTTGTAAACAGTTTTTCTCCTCTTAATACTGGCAGTGTAAGTTTGTATAATTTAAAATATACAAATAAAATGATCCCTATAAAATAACAGTACATGTAAAAAGAGCGTGTATGCCGAGGCCGAGCACACGTGTCAGAAGTGAAACTTCTTTGGCAAGAATTAAAAATAACAAAAATCTTCGACTTTTCCATGACGTGATAGTATTGCAATGACGCGACCTTGCAATTTTACTCTCAACGCGCCTAAAGAAGCTTCAAATCCATACTAATATTATAAATGCGAAAGTAACTCTGTCTGTCTGTCTGTTACTCAATCACGCCTAAACTACTGAACCAATTTGCATGAAATTTGGTATGGAGATATTTTGATACCCGAGAAAGGACAAAGGATAGATTTTATCCCGGAAATCCTACGGGAACGGGTTTTTCTTTGAAAACGCGGGCGAAGCCGCGGGCGGAAATCTAGTTAAATATAAACATTTTTAATTGTGCATCATTCTCAATGTAAAACGTACAAACTTTAAAAAATCAAATTTATATCAGACAAAAATCAATTCTTTTCCCATCCTCTAACCTTTTACAATTCTGCTTTATCTTTACAAGCACATGTAAGTACACCTACTTACTGTATATTTATATTTATATTTGTATACAACTAATTACATTGGCACATTAATTAGTTCCCACGGGGTTTATTAATCAACGTCCGTGCGCTGATGACTCTGCGGCCCCATCTTACTCTTGCGATGGCCTTTCATTTATAAAGACTGACGGTATCTACATTTCTATATATTTATACAAAAGTGTGGGTATGTCTTAATTAATATTAATAACTGTATGACCTGGCGATAGATGTGTTGGGGAATGTATATGAAAATATGTGGTAAGGCCTTTTTGTTTAAGGAATGAAGGTGATGTGTGAAATTTAGATTTTTTTTTTTATATATATTCACACACGGCACGATCTGATCCCATACGAAGCTTTCGCTTGTGTTATGGAAACCAGACGGCTGATAAACATACATATATATAATTTTAAATAAATACTTATATATATAATTAACACCCAGACACAGAGCAAACATCTATGTTCATCACAAAAATATTTGCCCGGGTGGGAATCGAACCCACGACCAGTGGCTTGGAAGGCAGGGTCACTACCAACCAAGCCAACCGGCCAGTCAAATTTGCAGACAAGTTGGAAATAACATTTCGTTAACTATCCTTACTATAATTTATCAAATCATTGCAGATATTTATAATCTTTTCTTGTGAAGATCAACTGGATTCAGAGCTATTATACGTATAAAAAAACCTATAATTTAAAAATAGTTTAAAGCAGTCGGTTAATACAAATGATGTCGCGCGACCGCCAACACCCGGGAATCCAATAAAAACATCATTTTAATTAAAATCCGATCTGGAGAGATCGATAATCTCCACGATAGGACCAATTCAATAACGGATAATGGATTTAACGTAAATAATTCAGCGAAAAGGTACCGCTACCGTACCTACATACGTCAGCCGCCGTACCATGATGTCTTAAAGCAGTATTATTTCCAGTGTGGAATAATGACAGCGCTATACAGGTCGTCTAGCGCCATCCCTTTCACAAGCCGGAAATAATACTGTTTTACTCCTGCTAAGGATTGATATTTAATGAGTGAGCGGGATACGCTTGATTCAATTTCATCTGTTTTGCCTTAGTTTAGCGAACGTTCTCGAACTTTCTGGAATTGCGGGCTTTGTATCGTTAACGTACGTAAATTTGTGATGATTAGGAGCGATTCGCTTATGCTCTAAATGATTTCATTTGTAGGAGAAATATACACAAATATTCGGGTATTATTATTTATATCACATATTCAAATTGGCAATGGTATAACCGTATAATAGCCTAAAGGTTAAGAAATATTTAACCTTTTGGTGGTTATAATATAACGTGAATAAAATAATGTTGTTATTAAGTTAACACAAGGTTAGTTAATAATACAAGGCAATTACATCATGAAATTAGGGCAAAAAATCACCCAAACTAATAAGACACGAGGTCCCCACTCGGAGCTTAAATGCTAGAATAATTTATGCTCCAGACACTAGAAGTCTCTGCAGTATAAATTACACTGGCAGTCTTAATGAAATTCAAGTCCTACATTACTTTTCCGTTAACGAATTACTTATTGCCAGTCTGTTTGTCAGGGACACCGGTTATCCGCGGGTATATTTCCTAGAAATGAGACCTCTGTCAGAAATTTAAATTACCCATTTGTCTCGCTCACTCCCTTTATGGTTCCTCTTCCATCTCGCTCTGTCACGAAATTAATTTCATTTCGAATAATTGGATTGCGGCTGCAGAAACGCAATTAAGCTACAACCGTGAAAATATCAAAGCATTGACGAGCTTTTTGCATGAAAGTTATCCTTCGGGCGTTAACTTCATTATCTTCAAGTTTTCTTCGGTTTTATTTGGCCTTTCTGTGACAAGATAAACTTTGAATTGTTTGTGGGAAACTTCATCAAATAGCAAAAAGAATATTAATCATTTCACGGTCTGTCAAAACAGCAATATTTAGTATTTTCAGTTATATTTAAATTTAATTTACTTTAATATGGATGTATTTATGATCCTTATTACCGGCATATTTCAATTTTCAGCTCTTCATATAAATCATGAATCATGCACAACTCCAAGAACGCTCCAAAACATTTAGTCTGTCTCGAAACTCAGACAATTACCCAGAAAACTTCCGTCTAAGCACATAGTTGTAGGTACAACGTTTCATTGCGATATGACTTGGTACAAAGTTGTAAACAGCATGGCATGCTTATGCATTCCGTGTTTCACTAATGAATAGCCGAATTAGGTAATGACTGTGCTAGATAGAACGCGAAGCATAGCGCGCGTCAGAGCGCTAAACTGACGCTGCGCTATGATGCCGAATTGTGTTGTACTACGCAGTAATATACCTTCAAACAAAGCGATAACGTTCAAACGCGTATAAAGTACTCGTTATAACTGAAGAAAACATATAATTCAACTAGCGGTCCGCCCCGGCTTCGCCCGTGGTACCTACTTGTTTAAACTATCCTATCTCTCAAGTTGGATCGAACTGCACATGGTGTGCGAATTTTATTATAATCGGTTAAGTGGTTTAGGAGTCCATTGAGGACAAACATTGTGACACGAGATTTATATATATATTACTAGCGACCCGCCCCGGCTTCGCACGGGTGCAATGCTGATACTAAATACACTACAGAATAACTTTTAACGTTGTATATAAAAACATAGCGGCCCGGCCGGCCGGTACCGCCGCAAACGGTACGCCCCGCAATTTTTAAATCTGTAATATCTTCGAAAATATTCACTTAAATCATACGGTGTAAAGGGCTATATAGATCTATATTAAATGAACAATGTATTCAAGGTATTTAATTGGTTAAGGATTAATGCTGTATTGGTTAAAATCGCTTCGAAAATTAGCCATTATTTGTCGTAAAAAGTAAATGACAAAAAAAAGTTATTGTGGGTTATCCATAAGAGATAGACATATGCCATCGCGGACTTTTCTGTAGACCTTTTCAATGTGTACAATACTTAGTACATTATTTTGATAAAACTCGTAGGGTTAAGCCTGCGTTTGCAATGTAAGCGGATAAAATGTAATTATTTACGACATCACATTAGAAACCTCAAAAATAACAGTACTTCTCCACTATTTAATGGATGTTATTATACATATAAACCTTCCTCTTGAATCACTCTATCTATTAAAAAAAACCGCATCAAAATCCGTTGCGTAGTTTCAAAGATTCAAGCGTACAAAGGGACATAGGGACATAGGGAAATAGGGACAGAGAATGCGACTTTGTTTTATACTATGTAGTGAAGATAAATCCCTTTATTTTATTTTAATTTGCGAATATTTTTTTATCTTATCGTCAGGTTAGCGCTCTGATGCGCGATGATAACGCGTTCTATCTGACAAAGCCTTAAGCGTTCTGAAAATATCCAGAATATTCCATGAGTTTGCGAACTTCGTTTAGAATTGACTTGAAAAACTCGATGTAACTTGTAAACAATTTGCACGGAGTTTCAGCATACTTCAGTTCACATTATGAATGCGGATTTTTTGAGGTAATTTATATTTAATGAGATGCAGACAATTTTAAAGAATATTGAATATTTAATGATGATAATAATATTCCCAATTGCCTTCTTTTAAGGGTTTTCTGTTTTGATTTCAAAAAAAGCTTCCAATTAAATCGGCTTATACCTGGAATTAAACCCACGTTGCACCCAGAAGGTAAACAGTTAACAAAAACTATTTTTAGCAATTAAAAAAAAAAGTTCGAATTTCAAATTCTATTAGTACCTAATGTATAACTATCAAACAAAATTTTACAATTCATACACTCTTTCATAAAACGTTCACTAAGATAATATCCCGCATTACAACTGGCACCAATAAACAGCGTTATAAATCCACGGTTTATCGCTAAACGGCAGTTAGGTGCAAACTACGCCTCATACACCGATATGAGATAATGTTTGTTTTATTGCTTTGCTTGGCTTATTGCAGAAAGATCTTTCGTTTCGTAGAACGAACAGTTTTTATAAGGCAGATATAATTGGTAGAAAACATACACATTTAGCTTTAAAATTTAATAATGATTAGTCACTTTTTTACTTTATAATAACTGTTTAAAAGTGAAATTTTAAACGATTATTATATTGTAATGCCAATTTAAAATATCAGCCACAACTTTGAATACCTAAACAACTTTACCAACCTTCATTAATAATATTTAAAATTCGTATAATAATTCAAAAACACAATTCAAAATACATTGAAAACACTGCAGTTTTTACTGAAAACCCGCAGCGAATTCAACGCATCAAAAGGGAATGAAAAAGTGTAAGTTGAATATAAAACAAAGAATTATTTGTAAGTAACCGACAATAAAAATATGAAGACCAAGTTCTAAGTACCAAGATATTCCTTCGAGAGCTAACTTTCAGAGCTATAGGAACTTCTATAGTTTTAGTCCCTGGAGCTAGACTTTAACTTTTCTAGTTTTAAAGATAGTTCTTAATTAAATTAGAGTTTTTATTTTATCTTACTTTTTACTATACTTCTTATACAACATATTTCCGGTTGATGTTACTTGGTTTTTTAATATTTGAAGATTGTTTTTTTCTATTAAGTAAATAAGAGATTGTTTCCATTCATGTTTGTTAACATTTTTGTTGGTTCTCTGATAGATATTACCAATCATAAGTTAAACAATTATTCGTAAGTAGCTGTAATTATTGCAAATATCTGTATCTTTTACGTATTCCCTATTTATAGCACACTAGCGGTCCGCCCCGGCTTCGCCCGTGGTACATATTTCGCAATAAAAGGTAGCTTATGTTCTTTCTCAGGGTCTAAAGATTATCTGTGCCAAATTTCATCAAAATCGGTCAAGTAGTTTATGCGTAGTAACAATAGTTACATACATACCTACATACAAACCTTTCCTCTTTATAATATTAGTATAGATAATATAGCGAATGTTTTCATCATCACAAATCAGTCAATATAAGGTAAAATTAATGAAAATATACCGGTTTAAATCACTCATTTACAACTGTATTGAAATAAAATTTCTTACAAGTAATAATAAATATGGAAAATGCTTGAAAAATAAATCTCCTTTCAATACAATCCGCCGTTGTAATGTCCGGTGACCCGTAATGATCACCTTGGTACCGTGTGTAGGGCTACCAACTGAAAGTTTAAAACAATATCTTAAATATGAACTGTTAGTAACTTCTGAAGTGAAATATTTTGCTACCGTAAAGCAAGATAATAAAGATTTTTTATTAGTTTGCCGAAAACGGGGAAATCGAACTGACTAAAATCTGTTAAAATTCATGCTGTACTTTTATTCTATCCATCTATTCTCCATAGGATCACTTATAAATCTCCCAGGCAAAATTATAAATTTATACTTATAGAGCATTTGAATGCCGTAAAACCAAAAATATAAAATTATAAATAAATTCAAATATATATTGCTATGTGATAAATCAAATGAAAAATCAAAATACGTTCCCCTTCCTTATCCCTAATCTGTAAACAATATCCTTTTAATCTCACACACAAACAGCACAGGTGGCAGCCCTATCACCTGTGGCTTGTCCAAACAAACGCCGTGGAACAAATAGCGGTGCCCCAAAGCTTTATACCTACTCCAGTTTTCGATATGCAATATATTTCCTTTTAGACTCGACCTTTCCACCGTGACCCCTCGATATTAGAAATTCAGTGAATGTCAGTTGGAAACGGTGATATATATTTTAAGATCGGATTTTAACTTACATAGGAACAATACTATAAATAGTAACTCCTTCTATGATGATGATGAACGATGACAGATCGCCGGCACTATTTAATCAAACTAACTTCTATATTGTATACACAGAAGCTAGTAATAATAAAAATAAACAACCTAAGTATAATTTTGTACAATCGATATGATTTCAAAATAGCAACTACGAGTATAATATCTACCGGCTCTTCTCTTTAAAAGCAGCTTTCCAAACAGCAGTGGTAAAAAAATTCTTTCTTACCATGTTTTTTCGATTCACCAGCACTTCTAAAGTCTAGCTGAATAAATAAATGTTTGAGTTCACTTCAATTGTCCTTCCTCCTTCCTAGTAACGACTTCAACTTGTTAATTCCTACCTTTAGATTAAACAGTTCGCAGCCATAGTTCGCGGTCCCAACTCCATAATACAATCAAAGACCTTTGTCCAAGTCGCCGAGTCTAACAAGTGTTCTTTAAATTTGCAACTTCCGAAGTTCGGAATAACCATTGTTTCCACTCCTCTATAACAATTAATAAAGCCGATTCAATTCTTCAAAGTTTTTCCGCTAAGTATTTGAGTTCAGGATTGGTCTAGATTAGTTTCTTAATGATATTGAACTCGACCCGTTTCTTTATTTATGGGTTCAATTTTGACTTTATTTATAAGTGTCGATTTGTCTACGTTCCAGTATAAGTTATTGCTAAGATTAATATTGTTAAATAATTAATATTATATTGTAATTTGACGATACAGAAAATCTAGGTAAACGTATCTGGGTTGCCTGGTAGAGATCGCTGCCAGCGATAAGGCCGCCTACTGTACATTGTTATATTGTATTTTTAATTTTGTAAAATGTATTCTTTATGGTGTACAATAAAGTATTTTTCATTCATTCATTCATTCATTCATGTCATGGGTTTAGGCAATATATCAAATTTATCGGATTTATAAGAATATGAGTAACTTGAAGTGGTTTCAGGTTTGCAAACTAGTATATCTAAAACAATTATTTCATAAAATATTCAGCACATGAACCACTAACATGAAAAAGCTCAATCAGTTAGTTTTTTTTTACTGATTTTCTCTCTTTTGCTGATGCGTTACTAGTTTCAACATAAAACCTCCTCTTCTTACCACCTCCCATCCATTACACATACATCCATCCATCCACTCAGCATTCATAGCGGAACACCAATCACGAAGAGTTCGTTCCGTTTCACGCTTCCATACATACATACAGTAACAAATATCCATAATACATCTAACAAGGATGAATAATGGAGGCCCGTTGCCCGGGAAAGGCCCAATCAATCCGTGGCGTCCCGGGCATATAAACATTAAAACGATGGAATAACTTTTGTAAACGAATTAATTATGACGAATTTGCTTTAATGGTTTGTTGAGAATATTTGCTTTTCTATTTGAAAGTTGAATGTGAAATAAGGATAATTTCTTTTAGTGTAAATGCTTTTGAAACTAAACAAACCTACAACTTTTATAGTGTAACAGCCATTTATTTATTTATTTATTTATTATGATGAAGGTATAAAATCGGTTTGTAAACTGAAAAACAACATGAGATAGATATTCCTTTGAAAACCACGCACAGCGCTATTTTATTAAACCTTTTTCGATAGATCTATTTCACAGTTTTGTTTTTCGCTTTTTCATGCAATCACATGAAAACCTACCTTATAATTAAGAGAGATATTTCGTTTATTATTGTAACAAAATATTATCATATTACCCATTCCTTCCTACAAAATTAATTACCATAACAGACGAGCGTTCCAAATTATAAACGTACGAACACAAAAGCAAACATCGGTATGAATATAATATTTTTGCGACACAAAGTTTTGCGGCGCGGAAATAATTTATTACAATCGAATTGGCTAAATGAAAATTAATTATAAACGTGGTTGCGACCGAATCATCCCCGTAACAATAACACACGCTTCCTCGCATTAATTTCAATAATACAGATTCAAACATTGTACACATCTTTAATAAAGAGTATGGTTTTTAGAAGCGGAAGCGATTATGTAACCTGTACAAGAATATTTGATAGGAAACAAAATTGGATTTATCCAATAGGTAAGTGTAATTGAGTCTGAAAAAATGCTGCATTATGTTTATCAAGCTCGCTACAAAAGTTCATAATTAAATTAAAAAAATATACCTGAAAAAATCATCCAAGCCATTATTTATTATATGAAAAAATTTCAAACAAAGTTAGTTTGGAGATCAATCACATTTTTTTTACAATTGCGTAATTCGTATACCTTCCTACCTACATAATATAAGATTAGAATACAAAATGATTTTCTTTAAAAAAACGCTCTCGCGTCCGCTCCCCAAACATCTCGAGAACACGATCATTACCAGTTGCCTAACGCGAAGCAATTTCCTCACAGTAACAGCCTGGATACAAGGTGCTGGCGAGGGGAGCGGGGAGCCCCCGCCCGCCCAAGCTCGGTAGGGTTGCCAACCACAATTAATTAATTCAATATTGTATTAAGTATTAATATTTCTGTAGCATCAATAAATATTGATAGAATATAATTTTATGTAGAGCATAATATATTTAAATGTAATTCACCAGGGGCATATTTTACACTGACAAACAATAAACTTCTATGTTCGCAATTGAGCTAAAGAGACGCGCCAAAAGATTATTACAGTACTTTTTTTCTATTAGTTTTGTTTCATCTCCTTATTAAAAATGTACAAAGTGGCAACCCTACCGACTATATAATGGCGGGCACTGATTTGGTAACGTTATAGGCTGCACACAAAACGCCGAATTAACTCTAACGGGATCCCCTTCCGAGGTTAATGTATACAGATTATTTATGTATTAATTTCGCTAATGGATTTTATGCTTTATCGTAATCCTCTTCGTTTTATGAAATATTAACGAATTCTGGAAAGTTCCACGGCGCGGGATTACGGTCTGTAATTTTTAGTTTAATGTAACAGACGGTTAAACCTCTTATCTCAATTCATTTACTTGGATATATAAAATTATAATAAACAAGTTGGGAATTTTGAAAGCGTTGGATTGATGCGAATTGTTGTTTACTTAATTATTGTAACTTGTTACTTAATGATATAATTTAATATTACTGTTGCTAATTATTTCAATTTCAGATGAGTTGTTTCGTAAAGTTCAATACAAAAATGTAAGTTTTAAAGCTATTTTAGCGTCCCTTTTTATGTATTAAAAAATTAAAAAAATGAACACAAAAAACATCATCCTGTGAATACTCCATTTTCCCTTCGCAGCAATAAAACTCCTTTCATTAACGAATAAGCTAAGTATAAACAGGTGAAAAGTTGATTTTACGTAGAACATAAATGAAGCCATAAAAGCCTGATCCCAGTCTCATGGATGCTGGTAATGGCGTATAAAAACTTTACACTCTACTAACTGTCTAATTCAATATAATACGATCAGGTGGAACGAGTTATTCGAAATTAGGGTTGTCGATTTTTCAATATTTTTATGGTGGAGCAAACCTGGCGTGAATATAGGGTGTTCAAATTTTTGATATGATTCAAATATTATGATTGAATAGTTTTTCGTCGAATTTGTGATATTGATACATTACATCTTCTTATGTAAACAAATTTAAACCACCCCTATTTAAAATTAAAAATTCATGTTATTTGCTACCCAAAACCAGAATGTAGTTGTAATTTAAATCACATTGAATATGATTTGTGAGCAATTCATGTTATACTAAGCACAAAACTTAGCAACTGCTACTTACACGTGTTAATATATCACGATGTAACTTGCGAACTAAGCATAACTTCGTGCTTATATTGCTAAGTAGCTACATGCTGCGTTTAGTTTCAACTTAGTAACCACTTGAATGTGACAAAGATATAGTTCGTTTTGATTCAAGTTTCTATAGTCCATTGAATGAGTCCCTCCAAGGGGGGTCTAGAGTGCGTGAGTTAGTAACGTAAGATGTTTCTTCGGAAACATGTCAAGAGTCCCTAGGTAATAAACATACTAAAACCCCGGGCCACTAGGAGGAGCCCCGGAGTGGGGGGAGAGGGGAAATGGGTCCATTTTTTCATTTTTCGCTTAAATCTCAAAAACGGTACATGTTAGAGAAAAACTTTCAAGTAAAAGTTGAAAGGCCATAAAATTATCTACAAGTTGTACCTGAATCATTTTTTCCTATATCCTACCGTTTCTGAGTTATACGCAGTAAAACATGATTTTGGCTCAAACAATTTCCACATCAATCGATCAAAAAATATTTCTTTCTTCCAAAAAACTCAAATGTGCAACTTGTGACCAGTACTGATAGATTGCTCTTAATTAGGTCTATAATTGGTAAAATAAACACATTCCTCCATGGAAGCCTTTAGGAGGAATCGATTGTCAAAATATTATATTAGGGCAGTTTGAGTTACTGAACTTGATCTTTTTATTTTTTTCTTCCAAAAAACTCAAAAGTGCAACTTGTGACCGGTACAGATAGATTGCTCATAATTAGGTCTATCATTGCTAAAAATACCAGATTCCACCACGGAGGCGTTTACGGGGAATTGAATTTTATCAGGGTAGTTACGA
This sequence comes from Colias philodice, assembly GCF_061535455.1. Classification (NCBI taxonomy): domain Eukaryota; kingdom Metazoa; phylum Arthropoda; class Insecta; order Lepidoptera; family Pieridae; genus Colias; species Colias philodice. The sequence goes on along the minus strand of NC_143109.1, from coordinate 6,316,571 downwards.
TACATGAACTTTTTATTTTTTGAAGTGAAACTTCTTTATCGGGGTTGTGTAAAAATTTAGTGTAACATTTTTTCGTTACGCGTGACATTTTTTCGTTACGCGCCATCTTTTTCTTATCCCTACCACGCGTGATTCGACGTATTATTTTTTTGAAAAATAAGGTCATAAAGAAGTTTCACTTCTTACGTGTGTACACTAGTACCTACACGCACACATTTTTTATTTTTTTTCTTCCAAAAAGCTCAAAAGTGCAACTTGTGACCGATACTGATAGATTTCTCTTAATTAGGTCTATTATTGGTAAAATAAACACATTCCTCCATGGAAGCCTTTAGGAGGAATCGATTGTCAAAATACTATATTAGGGTAGTTTGAGTTACTGAATTTGATCTTTTTATTTTTTTCTTCCAAAAAACTCAAAAGTGCAACTTGTGACCGGTACTGTTAGATTGCTCTTAATTAGGTCTATAATTGGTAAAATAAACACATTCCTCCATGAAAGCTTTTAGGAGGAATCGATTGTCAAAATACTATATTAGGGTAGTTTGAGTTACTGAACTTGATCTTTTTATTTTTTTCTTCCAAAAAACTCAAAAGTGCAACTTGTGACCGGTACAGATAGATTGCTCATAATAAGGTCTATCATTAATACAAATACTAGATTCCACCACGGAGGCGTTTACGGGGAATTGAATTTTATTAGGGTAGATACGATACTTGAACTTTTTATTTTTTTTCTTACAAAAAAACTCAAAAGTGCAACTTGTGACCGGTACCAATAGATTGCTCATAATTAGGTCTATCATTGATATAAAAACCAGATTCCACCATGGAGGCGATTAGGAGGTATTGAATTTTATTAGGGTAGTTACGATACATGAACTTTTTATTTTTTTTTCTTCCAAAAAGCTCAAAAGTGCAACTTGTGACCGGTACAGATAGATTGCTCATAATTAGGTCTATTGTTGATAAAAATACCAGATTCCATCATGGAGGCGTTTACGGGGAATTGAATTTTATTAGGGTACTTAGTTAAAAAGTTCATGTATCGTAACTACCCTAATAAAATTCAATACCTCCTAAACGCCTCCATGGTGGAATCTGGTTTTTATATCAATGATAGACCTAATTATGAGCAATCTATTGGTACCGGTCACAAGTTGCACTTTTGAGTTTTTTTGTAAGAAAAAAAATAAAAAGTTCAAGTATCGTATCTACCCTAATAAAATTCAATTCCCCGTAAACGCCTCCGTGGTGGAATCTAGTATTTGTATTAATGATAGACATTATTATGAGCAATCTATCTGTACTGGTCACAAGTTGCACTTTTGAGTTTTTTGGAAGAAAAAAATAAAAAGATCAAGTTCAGTAACTCAAACTACCCTAATATAGTATTTTGACAATCGATTCCTCCTAAAAGCTTTCATGGAGGAATGTGTTTATTTTACCAATTATAGACCTAATTAAGAGCAATCTAACAGTACCGGTCACAAGTTGCACTTTTGAGTTTTTTGGAAGAAAAAAATAAAAAGATCAAATTCAGTAACTCAAACTACCCTAATATAGTATTTTGACAATCGATTCCTCCTAAAGGCTTCCATAGAGGAATGTGTTTATTTTACCAATAATAGACCTAATTAAGAGAAATCTATCAGTATCGGTCACAAGTTGCACTTTTGAGTTTTTTTGGAGAAAAAAAATAAAAAGTTCAAGTATCGTAACTACCCTAATAAAATTCAATTCCCCGTAAACGCCTCCGTGGTGGAATCTGGTATTTTTATCAATGATAGACCTAATTATGAGCAATCTATCTGTACCGGTCACAAGTTGCACTTTTGAGTTTTTTGGAAGAAAAAAATAAGAAGATCAAGTTCAGTAACTCAAACTACCATAATATAATATTTTGACAATCGATTCCTCCTAAAGGCTTCCATGGAGGAATGTGTTTATTTTACCAATTATAGACCTAATTAAGAGCAATCTATCAGTACCGGTCACAAGTTGCACATTTGAGTTTTTTGGAAGAAAGAAATATTTTTTAATCGATTGATGTGGAAATTGTTTGAGCCAAAATCATGTTTTACTGCGTATAACTCAGAAACGGTAGGATATAGGAAAAAATGATTCAGGTACAACTTGTAGATAATTTTATGGCCTTTCAACTTTTCCTTGAAAGTTTTTCTCTAACATGTACCGTTTTTGAGATTTAAGCGAAAAATGAAAAAATGGACCCATTTCCCCCCTCCCCCCACTCCGAGGCTCCTCCTAGTGGCCCGGGGTTTTAGTATGTTTATTACCTAGGGACTCTTGACATGTTTCCGAAGAAACATCTTACGTTACTAACTCACGCACTCTAGAACTTTTTATTCAATGGACTACTAAGCAAGTTGGGATCAGTATTTCAATATGTGTAGTAGCTTTGTAGATTTAGATTTATGTTGAATATCGACATAACATAGATTTGACTTAACATCACATACAAAAACATTTTATGATAACAATTTGACCTTTAAACTACAATAAAACGAACTGAAAAAAGGAAATATTCATAGCAAACATTTCAGTTTATTCAAGTCGAACGGGCGTTCGTTCAACTCTTTGTATTAATTTATTGCTTCACAAAACTCGATATAACGCTCAATTAAACTCGAATACGCGCATTCCACAATTATTTTACGTTGAAAAAACATTTCTTTATTAATAAAGTTCGGTAATTGAACGCAGCCGGAGCGTAATGAAAGCGACCACTCTATCTGGGAGCTCCGCGCGGAATGACCGATTTCACCGAATAGCACGCCGACCGCGTATTTTTCCAAATTGTAAACCGTGTACCGGCAAAATTGGAATTTTAAAATAATTAGCTTGTACACGGACGTAATAACTGTTCCAATAATTGCATTGCATTCGCAAGATTAAATGAATGAATCAAGCGAATGTTTTAATGAATAGTTGTGAATTTATTTACCTAATAAAGAAACAAACAACGCAATAAAGATAAAAGAGGAAAGATTTTTATTGCTCTACTCTTCAGTTCCTGTATAAATTCTAAATATTACGTAGGTAATTAGTACACATAGTACCTAGTTACAAATGTATAATTTTCTTTTAGAAAAACACCTCTGCTGCAATTCGGCTAATCAGACCCTAATATACTCAAATGCATCAAATACAAGTTATTTTAATATTTTAACAGTAGGTACAATAAAACATCATATAATTGTGTCCAAAACAATCACAACTAAATAGAAATCAAACCTCCATCAAGTGGCCTATGAATAGTTGATCCCGTCGAAGTCACCAGGGGTTTCAGTACTGCAGGTATTACAAGTTGAATCACGTAATCTATTGCTGTCATAACACTGTCCGTATGTACCTATGTACCACTGTAATCACTTAATTTTAGTGACCAGATGAATGGTATATTAGTAAAGTATATTAATATTGGTAATTTTTGAAATTATGTCAGGAAACATAATACAGAAAGTATATTACCTACTCTTGCATACTTGTTGTTATTTTTTGTTTACTTATAGAAAAAAAAAACTATGTTTATAGACAACTATCGTTAAAAGGCACCGTTTCAGTTACCATTCTTTTAATTTCATTACTTACATTTCTTTAGGATACAGACGTAGTTTTGTAACCATACATACCTGCAAATAAAAATATCTTCATTAATTTTTTACTGAAAAATAGGCCATCATTTCATAATAATTTACTAGGTATAAACAAGAATATCGATTTTTTTAGTCATCGAAGCCAAATAAAAAATCACATTAGGTACCTATAACAAAATAGAGCTTAGAAATAATCAGATCTGAAAATATAATTTCACGAGTTTAATTCCACTACATTGAACATTAAATCGTCGTTTTGTCCAAGAAAATAATCGCGAAAGATATTTTTTGCAAAAAACAACTGTGAATACTAAAAATCAACAAGTAACGTTACCGACACGCCTCTAGACAGAGCATTCGATATAAATGCTCAGCGAAAATGAAATATATTTCTGCTGGCATTTATTTTGAACTTTCTTGAAATAATATTTTTATGTTAAATAGCAAAGTTATTAACGAGTCAACTTGATGCGTAAATATGGATAGATGGAAGTTATATGATGACGTATTACTTGAAGCACCTACAAAATTACATGAGGTGAAATAAGGAGTTAATTTTCAAATCTTTCATTTAAAATATTGACACAGAACATCGCATTACAATAAAAATAAACAAAAAAAAAACAAAACGCCCAAACGCGATCCATAAACATGTGGCAAAAAGACTGCCTAATCCATCATACTTACCTACACATCGCAAAATAATAACCTTATCAGCTAACCCTCTTCGAGCGGACGGGGTACAGAGTGTAGACGTAAAAATCAAATGGTATAAAGCAATAACCCTAAAACGCACGTCGGCTAAACCCGAATCAGACTGGCCCTTCCGACCCGCCCGTATTGCGCTGTCAGCTGACGTCCGATTTTATTTCGTAACCGCTAGAAATGTGTATGCAAAATTATACCAGTTATAGGGTAAATAGAGCCGTTTATAACATGCCCCTGAGGCCTGAATAGTGTATCTTTATGTGATAGTGGAAGAACGTTATATAATCGTCATTCCTCCAGAATGCAGTATTCATTACTACAATTTCAAACGCAGAAATGGATTGATTTGCATGACTATTCGCTGGTTCTATTTCTGTTAAAACTATTATTCCATTGAAAAGTTACATTTGGGGTTGCATTTATTAGAGGACGCAATTTTATTTTTTTGATGTGTAGGGGGGTTCAGTGTGAAGCTATCACCAAGTTTGTGGGGTCGCCACCCTTGTCCCACGGCCGCCATCTTGAAAATAGCGGTTGATATGGTTTTTACGATATATCTCTTTAACTATTTATTTGATAAAAAAAATTGTTAACATTGTTTGTTGCAAATTAAATTCTCTACAACTTTGGTCCAGTAACTTTTTGTCGTAGAACTATAAATAAAAAAGTTATAAGCGAAAACGTTCAGAAATTAGAGCTTTTTATATTTTTCAATAAAACTTTTTTTTATCATTTTACGAAGAAATGATATCAGACCATTTTTGTAGATTGTTTTTCGAGGAACAACTTTTACATACAACATTTTTTCATTAAGTAAATAGCTAAGATTTTACAGCGCTCCGAAGTGAGTACTATTTTTCAGTACTCTTAACTATACAGTATACATATATTATGTGTGTACTAATAATAATTTGTCATCAGTAATTGTTTTTAATATTTTTAATAATTAATAATTAATTTTGCAATATTATTAATAATTAATTATTGACTGAACTGACTTGAAGTCTGGAAGCGCGTTTTTTTTTTACGTCGAAAAGCAGGGCTGAAATGTTCTGCAGTGTGCTTCCATTGTTCTGGAGTCTGGGAAAAGAGCCAATAGCCATTATATGTATAGTTAGGAGTACTGAAAAATAGTACTCACTTCAGAGCGCTGTAAAACCTTAGCTATTGACGTAATGAAAAAATGTAGTATATAAAAGTTGTTCCTCTAAAAACAATCTACAAAAATGGTCTGATATCATTTCTTCGTAAAATGATAAAAAAAAGTTTTATTGAAAAATATAAAAAGCTCTAATTTCTGAACGTTTACGCTTATAACTTTTTTATTTATAGTTCTACGACAAAAAGTTACTGGACAAAAGTTGTAGAAAATTTAATTTGCAACAAATAATGCTAACAATTTTTTTTATCAGATAAATAGTTTAAGAGATATATCGTAAAAACCATTTCAACCGCTATTTTCAAGATGGCGGCCGTGGGACAAGGGTGGCAACCCCACAAACTTGGTTTTAGCTACTCACTGACCCCCCCTACACATCAAAAACATAAAATTGCGTCCTCTAAAAACTGCAAGGTTAGGCCTAAAAAATGTAACATTTCAATGGAGTATATGAATAAAACGTACAAATTCTTAAATGTTTGTTACATAATGGCGGTTGCCACAGCAACGGCACATGCAACAAAGAACGGAACTAACACACCACGTTAGCCAGTTACTGAACAATAATTTCATTAATCCAATAGAAGCGAAGAAATAATAAAATTTCCCGCCAAGTGACACGCGCACGAACACTCCAACAACAACTAGGTACAACTTTTAATGGGCTTAACTGAAATTTTACAATGTTGTAGCCGTAATTGGTGTACGGGATTCGTACGTAACAATCGTCAGCGGATGATAATAATTCACGTGTGAATAATTATGCTTTTAGGCAATTGGAAAGATATTTCATTGTTGAATTCAAAGTTTTCCGTAGTCGCCTGGTAGATACAAACTCACGCATTCATATTGCATGGTAGATACAAAGTACAAACTCATGCATTCTTAGTGTATCCAGCTATTCCACGTAAAAGCAATGATTAATTTAAACACTTAATTTATTTCTGTGGATATTTTTTTTACAATCTGAAACTACATCGTTTTAGTTTAAGCCAATTTTTTACCGTCCCATCAATATAATCGGTACATCGAAAAAGCTATCTCGGAAAACAAAGTTTTAGAATTTCAAAATTTAATCCGAAAATCACAAATACAAACGGTATTATTATACTATTTTAAAGTCACTTGATTTTATTCATACTAATATTAAAAATGCGAAAGTAGGTAGGTAACTCTGTCTGTCAGTTACTCAATCACACCTAAACTATTGAATCAATTTTCATGAAATTTGGTATGGAGATATTTTGATACTCGAGAAAAGACATAGGCTACTTATTATCCCGGGAAAATTACGCAATCCCGGAAATCCCACGGGAACGGGAACTATGCGGGTTTTTCTTTGACTGCGCGGGCGAAGCCGCGGGCGGAAACCTAGTATTAAATATGGATAAGCTTAACTGGAGCTTTATAACAATTTAGAAACGATATCCATTGATATTTTATCGCAGTGATTTTTTATTGTTTATTGTCAAGTTGTAAGTAAAAATATTTTATGTTCAAAGTCATAATACAGTAATTACAAATAAAATTCACGCTAACTTCTACGTTTTGTTTACAACAAAACTTAATAAAGGCATTAGCGTTATTAATAAATAAATAACCTCTTCGCTAATTAACGGCATTCTCATCGTTTTGTTGAGTCCGGCATATTAAATTTTCCGAGAAATTCGTTCAGACAATAATTACGCGCTATTTAATATTAAATAAGACAAATATTTAATACAAATAACGTTATTAAGCTTTACTACTAAAAAGAAAAAACAAAAGCAACTATTTATTTCTTCGAATTAAACACTAAAGAAAAAAAATAAACAATTTCTTTGAATAAATAAAAAGAGAATGTCGAAAGTGTACACAACCCAAAGCTATTGAAAAGCTTCGCGTAAATATTCTTTCTTTTCTATAGCATGCTGTTGCAGAACGAATCAGTATATAACCGGATCCTCTGTGCTACATGCATAATCTTTATAAAATTTACCGACCTACTCGGGATCGAACCATGATCTCTCGATGTATCAGTCCACCTACAATCGCACGGAGCTACCGAAGTAGTACATGGATTAGCGAAATTCGAGTACGTATGCTACAGATATAGTTCACATTTTCAGCGTGAACAACACTGAAATTTCGCTTCGAGTTTTCGTTTACACTAAAAGATCACGACAGCTCTTGCTCTCGCTCTATCTCCATGTTCTTTTCATGTAAATGTACCGCCGTTATAGAAAAATGCATTTCACCTATTTTTGCGTCCAAGAGAGCCAAACATCCACCTTCAAATGTAAGACACAACTAACGTTTTTAACGTGGTTATAAATAGCAATTTTAGAGAAGGAACTATAGCATTTCCTCCACCTATTTTTTCGTTAGAGTGCCAAACTTCCATTATCCTCATAAACTATCACATTCCACACTAGTGGAATAAAAATAAGTCACCATTAGTTAGTTCTCTAGCCCATTGGCCATGTAAGGCAATAAAGCTGAAACTTGAGAGATTATACAGACCCCAAGTCCGCGACCCTGGGTCCCGAAATACGTTTTACAAAATGCGAAATGGAGGCGGATAACTGCGCATTTCACGGACCGCTGTCACGCGAAACCGCCATTACGCTATGCTGTGTCTAAAATTATGTTTAAGCAAATTTTTTAATGAATACTGCAGAATAGTATGTTATCATTTGATGCCTACGGAAAATCTTTGTGCTTCCTAGTTAAGAAATTATTTAATTGGGTATACATGTGGCTCAATACTGTGTTAATTATTGCATTTACATATAAGTGCAATAGATGATTGTCTGTCGACTGAACATTGATAAAAAAACATTGTAATACTGTAGATATTCAGATTTTAGATTTAAATTAAATAAAAAACAAACATTCAAACAACTATGTATCAGCTTCAATACAAAATGATAAACATAAGGCTGTCATTTTCGAGAATAGTGAGCTATAACTGTTGATTCATTTCGCTCATCACATCTTAACGATTGCTCTGAAGTCTAACCCTAGGCAATAACATAAGATTAATCTCTAGTAACTACTGTTAATTCGAGCTAGCAATCTCAATTATTACACCTATTTGCTTTTACAGATTTGCTGCTATACCTTTCCTTTAGGTTTAAGTCAAACAGAAAATAAAAAAGATATTCCGTCATCTCACATATTATTGCAATAAAAAAAACTGTAGGTATAATTTAAAAGACGTCTTCATTGTGTTTAGGTAGGTACAAATGAATAAAGCATAAACCAAGTTTTCATTTAAACAAACAACCAATAACAGTTTTAGCTTTACTAAATGGCTTTATCTACGACTAAAAGCACAAACTAAAGCTCCATCTCCAAGTTATACTGTTCTGCGAGACTCCACAAGTTAAACGTAAAAGCAAAATCGTAGCGCCTTCGAGGAATAGAATAGCAAATATTATTCGTCACGCTTTGCGTTAACAATTTGTTCAGGCGTAATATTTGTTCCGCTCGAATAGTCATCGTGACGGCAATATTAATGAATATATTGGAATTTTTAAATAATATAAGGGCTTGTGACTATTTACATAAGATGAAATAACCAACGCCCAGTTATTATCCTTACCTAAATAATAATATTCATTAATTCATACATTACAAAATCAATAACCGTTGAAGAGAAGTAGTATTCCCTATTTATTCATAAATACGAACAACAGAACACAATTTTGAGCACTAAAATATTAAAATCCGTGCGCCAAATAAGGAATCTCAAACCACGTATGCAGAAAGTGTCATTGTTTTAGAAACAGACAGGGGTATTATACCCCTGTCCATCCCTGAAACAATTAAATTGTCAGCAAAAATTATTTACGGGTGTGTGGCATTAATAATTCTGTATGAACGACAGTTTCAAGAGTGTATGGGCTTGGTATTTGTACATTTATTATGATATCGGAAGTACACTGATATTGTTTGGCTGTATATTATTGTAGTTATATCTACAGACTACATTTAAATATAAATTAACAGTTTAAGTACTTAGTATTTTAATTTATAATTTAATCTCCTGCTACTACTATAAAATCGATGTCGGTACAGGAGTATTAGGTATAGCCTGAAGATGTTAAAGTAAGAATCTATAAAAATTAAAAATCCTCAATACCGCAAAAATGGATACCGTTTTTTGTACTTTACAACAATGCAAACAAGTTTTCCAGCCACAAAGTTGAAAACAGTCAAATCCAGCTAAACGATAATGAGACGACAAGACCGAAATTTACCTTCACTCCACAGCTTTCCAAAACTCATTAAACCAAGTTTCCTTATCATACTCTTGTTTCACGAATATAAATCGCTTTAGTAATTTAATCTTCAAAGTGTTTGATTATACGGTATCTTTTAGAAGTTGCGTGTGTAGTGAGGAATTTATATCTTCCATTGTCTCTTTAAAACGGTAGGATTATGCTACATATGTAATTCATCCGACTCGAAGGACCAATTCTTTGACGGTCTTGAAATAGTACGATTTTTTTATTATCGAATAAAATAAATAGAAACATCACAGACATAATATTGAACCTATTTCAAATCAGACACCCAAATTTTCCATGACTCGTCACGAATCAAAAGAAACATCGAAATTGAAAATCGTCTGTAAAGAGAATAATGGAGAATACACAAAATTGGAAAATACAAAGCACAAAGGCTGTATCAATGACCGGTGCTATAAATAGGTGCGTTTAAGTTTTAAGCGTGGGTGGAGTTCAAAGTCGATTCAACGATGAACCCATTGATCGGCTGAAACGCGACACGTGGAAATTTTGGGCGATATATTTATTTATATGTACTTCAATCGTTTTGTCACACCTAACAAAGCACTCGTTTAATATTTCAAGTCATAGATATGTATACCAAAATTCCAGCTTACACTTACAACTTTTGATCTTATATTAATATGTATTACCATATCCAATTGGAAAGGAAACGATTTTTGTACCTACGATTGTATACAGAAAAAAACTATGAAGATGTGATCTTATTATTCAGTCATAAGGGTTGAATTGGCATGCACTATCAATGCATCTTTATATCGCTAGGTATAGGTTCATAAATAGCAGAGACATAATCTACAGATGCCTATTTATATCATCCTATTCCTTTTTCGTCACCTACGATATTGATCTTTTTCCATCTGCCTTAAAAATGACATCCTCTTTATCAGTCGAAGCGAATATACCTTTTTAAAGGATGCTGCTGGTCTCCGTCAATTGTCAATGTTATTTTTACTTTTCTTTGAAGATGATGTGTTTCTTTATTAATTATTTTATCTGATATATCTACTTTGTGAGAACCTCTTTGTCTTTCCTATCTTTTTAGGTGCATTGTTGCCATTTCAAACTAAAAATTAGTGTTCTTTTTATATCGCAATTTGCAACATAGTATGCTTTAGCTTACATTGTTCTCTTAGTATATAAGTTGAGCACTATTCCGAGTTTTATAAGAAAACCAGAAGTACTGGAATATTCTTAGCACTAATGAGACACTCTGAATTTTCCTCTAATCTCAAGTTTTGTTAAACTCACTTAAACAATGTTTCTTTACGATCTTTTTTAACGAATATAAATAGCTTTGGCCAGATCCGAGATACGATGTAGAAACTTTTTGAAGAATGTATTTTTTGTTACGCCATTTTTTTTTTGTTTTATTTAATAGTACACAAGGAAATCTGTTAACATTTTGAGACATGAAAAGGCCCCATTCTCAAAGCCTTTATTGTTACTGATGGAAAATTAAATTTTCTGATTCTGAAAAACAACAGCAATATTAGAAAAACACATGTAACAAGAGTAAAAAGAGACGTATAAACAACCAATATTTAAACAATGTTTGTTCAGAGTTTTCTTCTAAATTATATCGAACTGAGACATATTTAACCGTATTGGTCAGGGTCACTTGCAACTACGTAAATTCTTACAACATCCAGATATGTACATCATTACTATGTTAATACATTCAAAGTTTCATACAAGAAAAATTATATCACAATTTCCACAGTACCGTACACTTCTTATTAATTAATAAATCATCCAGTTATTTATCAGTCGAGTTATAAATGAGTTTCACCTGTCCCGCCTAATGGGCATCGATAAGCGAAACAGTTAAGATAAACCTTTTGAATAAAACAAATACAATTATTCTGTTGCTAACTGCCATCAATTGTTCTGCTTTGGCACGTGACTTAAATCGTGAAATAACAAACAAAAAAGTTTTAAAATATTAATGTATCTGCCTACACAAATCGTTCAATCAATTTTCACAATTCGAACTTTAGTTATTCTGGGAGAAGCTCTTCTGAATCGATTTTGTTAAAACAATCACTTCAAATAATTATAAGTAGAAATTGCGCTATTGACTTTGGATTCTTATCAAGATGACCTGATAGAATTTTTTAGTTCGAAAAAATAAATATTACAAATATTTGTATCAGAAAGATTCATTTAGCTGTAAAACACTTCGAAAAATAGTTAAAAACATGTTCAAAGGATGTCCAATATTTATTTAAATATATTTAAATCTTCACCTTTCTACACGACAAAATATTTTCATAATAATATTCATAGATACAACAATTTCGATGCATAAATCTTTACGAGACATAATTAAGTGACTGCACCTCGCATCCTTGCAACTACAGCGATGTAAAACTAACCTACTTCCAAGGTAATAGAGTGCAAATTACCTCACTTGAGGGCTGTAGAAAAAACCCTATCATTAAGATAGTGTGAGGTGAAGAACCTTCGGTATTTGTCCCACATCTTTACTGGTTTCCGACTATTTTCTATTTAGGATGCGATAAGATGAAGCTATCATATGTATCGGGTGCTTTTGAGGTTTATAATATGTATATTGTATTTCTTTATTTTAATAGGACAGTTGAAAACTAATGCAAATTTTATACGGACAGACAAAATCGCTACAAATTAGTTTTGTTTTTATTTCTGATTTTTTATAACTAACTGCCTAAAAGACATTAAAGCTTTCTGTTTATACTACAGATAAACGCGGATATATTCCTGTAATTAATAATTACTTACCGAAATATTGTTTAAAATTAAAATAATGTAATTATCTTCGTTACAATCGTGTCACAGAGAACACACATGTTTAAAATTAATTTTAAATTTATAATGAAAACATCCACCGTCCGTACCTGTAACAAAATAAAGGGAAAATTATAATAAACGTTAATTTGCTCACGATTTCAGAATAATATTTAATAATGAAAGATTAATGAAATATTTTTCACAGAAAATAAATATTAAATATGGACTACGTTACAAAATATATTTTATTATTTTGCTCTGATGATAACTACTTAAAGTTAAACGGTTGCCAACGTTTTTTTTCTTTTTTTTCAAGTGGGGAACACGTTGCCAACGTACCTTTACTTTTTTTTAAACGGTTCGTTGTACAATGTGCTTTAAGTTGTAAAACACATTAAAATTAGTGTACATTTAAGTACCCATACGTACGTACATTTCATTTTATTCACGTAGAGAACTTATTTTATACAAAGCTCGAATAAATCATAAAACTCGTGATATACCTATTTGCTTAAAATTTAAATTACCTCAGTACAAAATACAAAAAAAACAATACACTTAACCAAGACGAGACGGGTCACTGGTTTAAATAAAAAATTAAGAACGCAAAACAAACATTTTTCGAATAAAAACGCTCACCGAACCTTATGATGTTGTTAAGTCGGCCACTACGGCTTACAAAATAAATAATAATAGTTAAAAAAAACTAAAAAACACGCTTTTAGTTCGGTTTTCTATAAAACGCGTGTTTTTTTATTCTTTTTTAACTATTATTTATTTTATCAAATTATTGTATTGTCATCGGTCCTCAATAAATCTACAAAGTTTGAACGAAATCTGGCCGTTTAAAGTGGGTCAAAATCGCGCCCAAAGAAGTCGGTTACAAACTTACAAACATACAGGTGAAGCTAATATAAAGCGTGTAAAAATGGCGACCACTGATTCCAGAGCAGCCTACTTACAGTACGGCAAAATTTCTGATTTTAATAGCCGAGTAAATAAACGACAAAATAGGAATATTGTTTTACGAGCAATTTCAGCGTTGTTTGCAAATGAATCTAAGTTTTAAAAGGGTTTAACGTTTAAGCAATTATTTTAGGTTTCACGGTTGTTTAATATATTAAAAACGGGGTCAGTAATAATTTTGTAGGTATGTTTAAGAATTTTTAAAGGTGCCTTACGATTAAAAATAACATCGAATAGACATTTGTTATATTTAGGGCTGATTTTTCAATCCTTGGTTAAAACTTATTCGTCGAATAATGTATAAAACTACCATTTTAAAAACGTATTCTAATTGCCCGTATTTGACAGTTTACGTGACATTTTAATATTATCGTGTAATACTTTAGTGGACGGATAAGTTTTATCCAAGCATTGAAAAATCGGCCCTTAATGAATCAAATAAATTATCAGTTGTTGCTACAGCATATAATAGGACTACTTTAAATCTTCATTAGCGGTTATTATCTATTAATTACACCACAAATAGATAAAAATGTACAACGGTACTAGTGAGCTTCAATATAAGGCAATAAATTGATTTAAACAAATCTTAGTTAGAATATTTTGATGTCTTTTACATCATACTACATGTACTCAAACACATTTACATGTAACTCAAAAAATATTTAAAGATAAGTAAGAAAAAGCTGATCTATAAAATGTTAATTTGGAAACTATTATCCCATATTTTTCGATGCTTATGTAATTATAAGACAAAACACGATTTTTTCTAAGTTTAAATACATATTTAAATCGATTAGAGCATTAAGGGGATATCCCATAAATTAGGAAAATGCAATATAATACACGGAATAGATTAACCCTGATCCCTTTGCTTTTAATTTACAAATCTACGCAAGTTGATGAATAGGAATCACGTATAATTGTTTATTAATTATTTCAACTAAATATATTGGAAAATGTATTAAGCTAATGACATCAAATATAAAGGTATATTATTTTTGTGTGTGGCACATTAAAACCTCGTCCTCCGAATAGACAGCACTATGAAGTATACTGTAAGTTTATTTTTTTATTGATATTATTAACTTATTTAATACTAGCTTCCGCCCGCGACTCCGTCCGCGCCGAACAATTAAGAAAAATATTATTTATTGTTTTTCTATGTATTTTCCCGGGATAAAAAGTATCCTATTTTATGCCCAGGATAATAAGGTACATATAATAGTACCAAGTTTCATCGAAATCGAACCGTTAGTTTTCACGTGATGCCTTCACATACAGACAGACAGACAGACAGACAGACAAAAATTTTTTTAATCACATATTTGGGTTTGGTATCAATCCAGTAACACCCCCTGCTATTTATTTTTTCAATATTTTCAATGTACAGAATTGACCCTTCTACAGATTTATTATATGTATAGATTTATGTTAAACAATATTGTTTAAAAAAATGTGTGCGTGTACTAGTGTACACACGTAGGAAGTGAAACTTCTTTATGACCTTATTTTTCAAAAAATAATTTACTATATGCAACTTACGTCGATAAGAATAAGATGGCGCGTAACGGAATGTCACGCGTAACGAAAAAATGTTACACTAATTTTTTTCCCAACCCCGATAAAGAAGTTTCACTTCAAAAAGATGTTCGATTCGAATAATGTTTAGGATATCTAAAGCTTAATTTGTACGAGTGTTTGTAACAGTGTCAAAACAAAACTTGAAAAATTCAATTGGTGTCAACGGAAATTTCGATATTATAATAATTAATAAACTAGCTTACCGCCCGCGGCTTCGCCCGCTTTGTCTAAAACCTAATAAATTATATACTACAACCTTCCTCTTGAATCGCTCTATCTATTAAAAAAACCGCATCAAAATCCGTGGCGTAGTTTTAAAGATTTAAGCATACACGGGGACATAGGGACAGAAAAGGCGACTTTGTTTTATACTATGTAAATGTAATGATGATGATGATTATTATGAAGATTAAACATGATTTCAACGAACCGTCATACGAACTTTAAATAAATTAAATTTAGTAAGTAGTAGATACATAATATATCTTTAAGATTAAATATTCATTTTCTTTACAGATTGTCACGTTATTAAGCTGCTTTTTAGCACTAGAAGCTACACCGTTATTTAACCGATTTGGTTTGGGTACAGGTATGAGGACTGGGATGGGAACTGGTATGGGTACCGGTATGATGAACGGTATTGGCACCGGTATGGGAACTGGCGTGGGTACCGGTATGATGAACGGTATTGGCACCGGTATAGGAACTGGCATGGGTACCGGTATGATGAACGGTATAGGCACCGGTATGGGAACTGGTATGGGTACCGGTATGATGAACGGTATTGGCACCGGTATGGGAACTGGCGTGGGTACCGGTATGATGAACGGTGTTGGCACCGGTATAGGAACTGGCATGGGTACCGGTATGATGAACGGTATGGGCACCGGTATGGGAACTGGCATGGGCACCGGTATGATGAACGATATTGGAACCGGTATGGGAAATGGTATTGGTACCGGTATGATGAACGGTATGGGCAACGGGATGATGAACGGTATGGGCAACGGTATGATGAACGGCATGGGCAACGGTATGATGAACGGCATGGGCAACGGTATGGTCAACGGGATGGGCGCTGGAATGATGAATGGAGGCATGATTCCTGAACAGAGTGAGAGTAATTTCGCTCACGGCGGCCAGTACGGTGGACAGAGCTTGGCCAACGGTGCGTCCGGTCTCGGCTCGCAGGCAGCGCAGAGCGCTGGCGGAGGCAACTTCCACAACATCGGATCTCACCATACTAGTCAATCTTCTGTGAGTATATACATCTATATAATAAAACTATTGTCGCACTAACAACTTCTAGATGGCCAAAGAGCTTAGTTTCGCTTGAAATAGCATCATTCATTAAAAAACAAAAGACAAGTTATAACCAAACTTCTCTTCAAACAAAATACTCACCGCTATTTATCATCCTCATATTTAAATAACCAAAAACACATAATATTTACCTATCACCACGCACTTTACTCACGACCCCTGTCTTTTCATTGCCTCTTACGAGTTTAACTCAACACTCATCTATCTATTCTTTCTTAGCACCACCCACTTTACCCACGTCTTTCTCTCCAGGTCAACAACGTAGAAAACGACGAGACCCACAACATTGGCGGTGGTACCGGGTTCAACCAAGCTGGGGCCGCTGGTGGTGGCTACGGCCACTACCTGAACGGAGCTTCACAATACGGCAACAACTACGGTGCGGGCAACCAGCAAGGCTTGATTGGATAAAATAGAAAAACTCGAGATTGGAAATAAACTATTATTTTAATTCGTTTTTGTTTTGTTTCTATATAATTATCAAATTATTATAATAAAATCAAATTATTATAATTATAATAATAAGATAAAGAAGATGATAATTATGATAATATACCTACAAATATACAGTCGGTAGATGGCGCTTGAACGGTAGGAAATTGAGTCATTGAATGACAGTTTTCGAATAGAGTGCTTTATTTATTGTTACTAGCTTTTGCCCGCGACTTCGTCCGCGTTTCCGTCGTTTTACGTCATTCGTCGTTTTTTTTAAGTAGCCTACGTCCTTCCTCACGGTTCAGTGGTTTTGATGTAACAGACATAATATTAACGTTCATATTTTAGTAGGGACTAATATGTCAATCTACAGTACTGTTCAAAAATATCACAATACTACACGACAAAATATTTTCATAATTCAACCTTCTACAAATCCTTACCTTTCTACACGACAAAAAATTTCATAATAATATTCATAGATACAATAAATCTTAACGAGACATAATTAAGTGACTGCACCTCGCATCCTTGTAACAACGATGGAAAACTAACCTAATTCCCAAGTAAGAGATTGCAAATTACCTCACTTGAGGGCTGTAGAAAAATCCCTAGTATCTTTAAGATAGTGTGAGGTGAAGAACCTTCGGTATTTGTCCCACATCTTTACTGGTTTCCGACTATTTTCTATTTAGGATGCGATAAGGTGAAGCTATCATATGTATCGGGTTCTTTTCAGGTACATTGTATTTTTTTGACCTTATAACCAGTCTGTATTAATAGGACAGTTGAAAACTAATGCAAAATTTATACAGACAATCAAAATCGGTACCAATGAGTTTTTTTATTTCTGATTTTTATAACGAACTGTGAACTAACTGCCTAAAATCAATTAAAGTTTTCTGTTTATACTACAAATAAATGCGGACATATCCCGTAATAAATAATTACTTACCATTGTTTAAAATTATTATAATGTAATTATCTTGTGTCACACAGAAAACCGATGTTTAAAATTAATTTTAAATTTATAACGAAAACATCCACCGTCCGTACCAGTAAAAAAATAAAGGAAAATTATAATAAACGTTAATTTGCTCACGATTTTCAGAATAATATTTAATAATGAAAGTATGATGAAATATTTTTCACGGAAAATGAATATGGACTACGTTACAAAATATATTATTTTAGTATTTTGCACTGATGTAGGTACCTACTTAAATTTAAACGGTTGTTAATGGGTGTTTTTTTAAACAGTTCATTGTACATTATGTACACATTAAAATTAGTGTACATTTCAGTACCTACCTACTACTGGTCGATTAAGGAAAGCTGACATGTTCACAGTACTCACACTTATGCAATTTTACTATACAGTATGTTTTTTTCAAAAATAAATGCGATTCTAGTGTACCTACCTAGACTTGAATTGTAAAATGGGTGCGTTATAGATAATATGAAAGCTCTCATAACTTATATGTAAAATTACAATTTAAAAGTAACTCAATCGATGAACTTAATTATTTATTCTCATACCTAATCAATTTTATTGTCATAATCATTCAATTATCAAATAATAATTAAATTTCATGTCATATTAAAAATAACGATATAAACAATACAAATAACACGTGCGCTCACTCCCAATACAATACAAGCGAAACCCTAGCACGTAAGAGATAAGGCTACATTACAATAAAAGCTGTATTGTTCAGCTATGTATGAAAATTTTAACTTACTGTGTTTACATTTAGTTTACAAAACTTTTTAAATTGTTACATAATTTAACCTAGGTAAAGTACAAAAATTTTCTAATCCGCGTGCCGCGAAGTAGTTATCTCGTCGAATATAGTTAGTAGTATACCTAACGTCTTTGTTTAAATTACATCACCCTGTATTTATAAACAATTGCAAAATAAAAACAATAATTGTCCCCTTCACTCTCATAAGCTAGGTAATCTGCGCGCGAGAGAGATGGGCAGACTTTTCATGATGCGTATGCAGTATGACGGCACGCCGCGCGCGTCTTCATAGACACTACACATGTGCAATGTGTGAATGTGTTTACGTTCCAGCTCTTCTTAATCGGCCTGTATCACTCTGTAGAAATTTCTTGTCAACTCAGATCTTAGTACATAGTAAATTTAATTCACGTAGAGATCTTTGCTTTTTTTTCTATTTGCTTAAAATTTAAATGACCTCAGTACAAAATACAAAAAGAACACAAAAAGACGAGACGGGTCACGGGTTTAAATAATACATTAAGAACGCAAAACAAATGTTTTTCGAATAAAAATGCTCACCGAACCTTATGATGCTGTTAAGTCGGCCACTACGGCTTACAAAAAAAAAAAATGGCGACCACTGATTCCAGAGTAGCCTACTTACAGTACGGCAAAACCGTAGAAAACATTTCTGATTTTAATAGCCGTTGTTTGCAAATGAATCTAAGTTTTAAAAGGGTTTAACGTTTAAGCAATTATTTTAGGTTTCACGGTTGTTTAATGTATTAAAAACGGGGTCAGTAATAAATAACTCTTTAGGTATATTAAAAGAAAATTAAAGGTGCGCTACAATTTAAAATAACATCAAATAGACATTTGTGGCTTTGTATGTTGATTTAATGAATAAAAGAAATTTTCAGTTGTTGCTACGGCTAAATATAATAGGACTAGTTTAAATCTTCATTAGCGGTTATTGTCTATTAATTACACCACAAAAAGATAAAAATTTACAACGGTACTAATGAGCTTCAAAATTTTCTAGATTTAGATAGTATTTTACATGTTACTCAAAAAATATTTAAGCAACTATACTAAAGATAAGTAAGAAAAAGATGGAATTAAACGTAGATACCTTTTTTTTATAGTGGGGAAATCTTCCAAAGATACCCACGGCCCCCGGGGAAGGAGCCGTGGGTTATGTCGGATTCTTACCGACTAAAACCCCACTGTGTTCCGTCGAGCCGCTTTAATGATGGGGCCGCGGGTATTTGTTAGAATTCTTCCGCGACAAACGTAGATACCTAATGTTGAATGATCTAAGAAATGTTAATTTGGAAATTAACTACTAATTATCGAATATTTTTCGATATTTATGTAATTACTAATTATAAGACAACATGATTTTTTGTAACTGTTTAGCCACGTAACCGGTTAAAAACATATCAAGGAATCACGTAAAATTGTTTATTAATTAATTCAACTAAATATATTGCAAAATGTAAGCTAATGACATACAATATAAAGGTAAATTATTTTTGTGTGTGGCACATTGAAACCTCGTCCTCCGAAGAGACAGCACTATGAAGTATACTGTAAGTTTTTTTTTATTGTTATTATTAATTTATTTGTGTTAAACAATATTGTTTAGAAAAAAAAACTTGAGATGTTCGATTTGAATAATGTTTAGGATATCTTAAATATCTTAAAATCTATATTATAAAGTTTACTTTGTATGAATGTATGTTACTCTGTTAAAACAAAACTTGAAAAATTCAACTTGTTCAACGGAAATTTCGATATTATGATAAAAGATGTACAATAATATTAACGATCCGTCTTATGAACGTTAATTTATGTAGGATTTCATACAAATCAGAAATATTACGCGACTAAATATTACTTTTATTTACAGATTGTCGCGTTATTAAGCTGCTTTTTAGCACTAGAAGCTACACCGTTATTTAACCGATTTGGTTTGGATGACGATACGACAGGAATTATTGGGACCGGGTTGGGTATTGGGTCTGATTTAGGGTCAGGCTTAGACGATATTGGCACTGATATTGGTACCGGTTTGGGTACCGGTTTGGGTACCGGTCTGGGTACCGGTATGATGAAAGATAACTTCGCTCACGGCGGCCAGTACGGTCGTCAGAGCTTGGCCAACGGCGAGTCCGGCCTCGGCTTGCAGGCCGCGCGTATCGCTGGCGAAAGCAACTTCCACAACATCGGATCTCACCATACTAGTAAAACTTCCGTGAGTATATACATTTATATATAATAAAACTATTGTTCGCACTAACAACTTTTAGATAGCCAAAGAGCTTAATTTCGCTTAAAACAGAAAAGTCTTTAAACTTATACAAAAATCCTCTTAAAACAAAATACTTGCCGCTATTTATCACCCTCTTATTTGAATAAACAAAAACACATAAAATATTTACCTATCACCCACTTTACTCACGACCCCTGTCTTTTCAATGCCTTTTTAGGGTTCCGTAGCCAAAATGGCAAAAACGGAACCCTTATAGTTTCGTCATGTCCGTCTGTCCGTCTGTCCGTCTGTCCGTCTGTCACAGCCGATTTACTCGGAAACTATAAGTACTACAGTGATGAAATTTGATGGGAATATGTGTTGTATGAACCGCTACAAAAATATGACACTAAATAGTAAAAAAAAGAATTGGGGGTGGGGCCCCCCATACATGTAACTGAGGGATGAAATTTTTTTTTTCGATGTACATACCCGTGTGGGGTATCAATGGAAAGGTCTTTTAAAATGATATAAAGTTTTCTAAAAAACATTTTTCTTAAAGTGAACGGTTTTTGAGATATCAGCTCTCAAAGTCGTAAAAAGTATGTCCCCCCCCCTCTATTTTTATAACTACGGGGTATAAAATTCTAAAAAAAATAGAGGTGATGCATGCTAATTAACTCTTTCAACGATTTTTGGTTTGATCAAAGTATCTCTTATAGTTTTTGAGATAGGTTGATTTAACTGTAATTTATTATATTTGCTGCTACGGAACCCTTTGTGCGCGAGCCCGACTCGCACTTGGCCGGTTTTTATTATGCATTTAACTCAACACTCATCTCTTACTAACTTAACCATCACTATATTTCATAGCACCACCCACTTTACCCACGTCTTTCTCTCCAGATAAACCACGTAGAAAGCGACGAGACCCACAACATAGGCGGTAGTACTGCATTCGACAAAGCTGCGCTGGCTGGTCGCGGCTTCAGCCGCTACCAGAACGGCGATTCGCAGTTTGGCAACAACTTCGGTGCGGGCGACCAGCAAGCCTTGATCGCATAAAATATAAAACCTCGAGATGGAAATAAACTATTATTTTTATTCGTTATTGTTTTGTTCATTAATTTGCCTATTAAATTATTATATCTAAGTTATATGCAAATATACTGTAGATGACGTTTAAACGTTTTAATAATAATAATAGTTAAAAAAAACTAAAAAACACGCTTTTTATAGAAAACCGAACTAAAAAAAATAGAAAATTTTATCAAATTAGTGTATATCGGTCCTCAATAAATCTACAAAGTTTGAACGAAATCTGGCCGTTTAAAGTGGGTCAAAATTGCGCCCAAAGAAGTCGGTTACAAACAAACATACAGGTGAAGCTAATATAAAGCGTGTAAAAAGGGCCTGTGAAAAACAGTCGCGTTGTTAGTTAGCAGCTATTTGGTAAATTTATGAAATTTAATCCTACTAATATTATAAATGCGAAAGTTTTTAAGGATGTGTATGTGTGTTTGTTTGTTACTCTTTCACGCAAATTCAACTGAACCGATTACAATGAAATTTAGCTCATATATAGAGGGTAACTTAGTTTAACACATAGGATAGTTTTTATCCCGGAAATCCCACGGGAACGGGAACTATACGGATTTTCCTTTGAAGACGCGGGCGAAGCCACGGGCGGAAGTCTAGTTATTTATAAATATCAGCAATGCTTATTGAGCAAGCAGAAAAACACAATTCACACACTCAAATATACAATATAACCTAACAACAAAAGACAAATAATACTTTAAAATATTCCTTAAAATAATGTCTTCTATATCGGACGGTTAACTCCACGACCGAGACAAAGCTGAGCTTTTACAGACTTTTAGTCTCATTTGCAATTAAATTAAATTGCTTAATTTATTAACGCCACCGTAGAACGTTGCAGACGAAAGATAGCCCCGCCATTTCTACTCGAATGAATTAAAACTATTAATTTAATAAAATTATAAGTAATATTTTCTTTGTGTGCTATTTGTGAAATTTTATGTCTGGAACAATTAATTATTTATGCAAAAGTTATAATTGTAGTTCAGAATTAAACGTAAATTAATATTTTAGATAATAGGTATACTATATTTATGACAACATGAACTTTCCATTTACCTATTGTTATTTACAACGGATAACAAATAATGCTACCTTTTACTTATACACAAAGAAATCTTTTATTGCATGCCTCATAAGCGAAGCGTTGAGGTGGGTACTACTGTAACTTCGCGCAAAACATCTGATTTTTCAAACTTAAAATGTCTTTATGTATCATACATTGCACTTGTAAGATAATACATACACACACATATTAAGAAAAAACACTATTTTTAACGTTCATGATATTTTTGATGTCATTTTTGTTATTTAAACTAGTTAAAAAACAGTTTAAAAAAGTTCTGTCTTGGACGTCCGTGTGTCTGTATGTGCGGATCCTTTTTCTTGTTAACACGATAGCGACCGAAATACTTTACTAATCGAGTCTTTTTTTTTCTCTTACGCTTGAGTATGCTCAGGAATAGAACCCTTTCATTTTTCAGGGTCTGATTCGATGTGGTTTAATTGTTATTAAATAAACAAAAATAATAATTAATAAATATTTATTAAAAAATTATGAGGCGTGCACTTTTGGATTTTCCAAATTATCTGTATCATATGATTTAGGAATAGATAATAAATAAAAATGAATCGCAAAATGTGTTGGTAAGCGCATAACTCGAGAACGGCTGAACCGATTTCGATAATTCTTTTTTTAATTATATTCCTTGAAGTACGAGGATGGTTCTTATGTAGAGAAAACGTAAATATTATTTACCACGGGCGAAGCCGGGGCGGACCGCTAGTAGATAATAAATTGATGTGTAGAGTTATGTTGTTATTTATATTTCATTATATATCATTTATATTTCATGTAATATAACAAAATATCATTGCTATAACACAATTATACAAAATTTAATTAACAAAAAACAACACTATACGTACTACATAAGCAACTTATCACCGAGGAAAGGAAAATATTCTTGTTAGTTTCATATTATCCTTGAGCTTATCCTGCGTTCCTTTTGAAATTCCAAATCCCGTGTGTGATTGGTGACAAATCCTCAAATAATTGACTTTTAAATCATGCATCGAATAGCATCTACCTTTTTAGCATTTCCGTTTCTTTATTTAGGTAATATTCATTTTATATGATGTGTTATAAACAATATAAACACCAAATAACTTAAATAACAAGCAAAAAAAACATATTGAGGGTAGTCTCACAATATTTAAATCACCATCTACCTACCACCCTTGGTCGTCGAAATTTAAATTTCTAATTAATCAATCTATTTTTAAATTTGTTCAAAATCCGATTATCCTTTAATTTTTAAACCAATATAAACCACTAGCTTGTTTCTTTCTTCTATAAGAAAAAACTTGAAAAAGAAAGGAACGGACATAAACTTAATTATTCAACGTCGAATTATTTTTATAATAGGGTCGACACTCGACGTTAGCTACTCTTTGGCGGACGTAACGCTGTTTCGTTTATACCCACAAATTTTTAAAACCTTGAGTTAGTTGCTGGTTGAAAATTGTTGGAAAATAAATTATTTTTCTGCTTGTATGCTTTTGATTCGACTGAGGCAGGAGTATGTTTTAGATCAAGGTATGTTTGAAACGTTTTTCAATTTATTTTATTTTCTCTGTATTTGCTTTTGTGCACAGTCGTCATCGATCATAAAATAGCACTAGGTAAATATGTGAAATAGGTACCTACACACATTCACCTAGTATTTTTTAAGACGAAAACTAAAAAAATATAGGGTTGTACTACAAAAATACATAATATCATATGTTCGTCAGTCGTGACCGACAGAACCATTAGATTCAGAATTTTACTTTATACTTTGTACTGAATTCCATTATATAATAGAATAATTAGGCTTTTATATAACTGATGTGGTTTATGTAATCTACTTCAGTGTGATTTCTTAACGACGCCTAAGTGGAATCCGCCTAAATACGCTAGTAGTGGGACATTTTTTAATCGTTTATTAATTGTTTTTTATCTTTAAATTAATTAGATAATACGTCCTATAATTTATTATCTACACTATATAACGTAGTTTCTAACAAATTAAGCATTAATTCGTAAGAACCGTTCAACATGAAGCTCGCTGTAAGTGTAATTTTTTTATTAAAAAAATTTAACGAAAAGTTTAACACAGATCCGATTTTTTTCAAACTTCTTTAAGTCCTCAATATTTTTTACAATTACCAAGTGTAGATAACATTCAACCTTTCGAATGTTATTTTATTTTATACCAATTTAGTCTGCTCGTAATTATCTCCGGTCACTGTTTTTATTTAATTCAGTCCCACGGCTCTTAGGTAATCTAATATTCACAATCAAATTAAGCCCAAACGAAAGAAGACCAGATAACTCCTTAACTGAAAAGTTGTAATTCGTGCCTAAAAAACCAGGTATCCAGTTTCGAATTAGTCCAATATAGGTATATTTATTCCGTTTTCATCTAGCATTAGATTTAATTATGTTTTTAACAGATAGAGTGATTTAAGAAGAAGGTTTTAGTATACAGGGTTACAGGTTAAGTCGACCTATTCCTGTTAAGAGCGTGTAGTAGGGGTCAAAACAAACTGATTTGATCATATACAGTAAAAGTTCTTTATTCGCGGGCAATAGGTTCCGTAAATGTGCCGCGAATAGAGAAACCGTGAATATGGAATGGTAATTTGTATGGGGTTATAGGGGATACGTTCCTAGGTGACGAAATAAGGAAGCAAATACATAAAGAAATCAGTTTTATTGAAATTTTTGACCATACATATTTATTAATTACCATTTAATTAGGTATTATCTTCAGGGTTAGGCAATGGCTTAGCACTTTTTACTCGTTTTTTAGTCGACATTATAAATTCGTAGTTGTAGTTCAGGCGTTTTCTAAGGATAACAATTGATTTTTATTTAGGTAAATACATATATGTATGTACCGATGTACCGATTCGATCCGCGAATTAAGAATTTTGGGCCGCGAATATAGAAATTAGGTCGCATTTTTTCCACCCGCGAATAGTGAAACCGCGAATGAAGGAAGTGCGAATAAGGAACTTTGACTGTAATACCATATCCAAAAGTTAGCCGTTGAAGAGTTATTGCAATTTTAATTTTTTTCTTGAAAATGCCACTTTATCTTCGCATTTAGCGTTTAATTTTTTATTTTACTTATTTGGTCTGGGTTTTTTTGAGTTTTTATGTAAAGGTTGAGTTAAACAATAATTCTCAGCAATAAAAATCCATATCGCTGCAAACAATTCAAAGAAATGGCTTTTAAACTAAAAATAATAACATTAAAATAATTAAGTTAACTCGTTTTAAGCAAAGATATTGAAAAAAATCTCTATGAAAATGTGTCTGCAGATGTTTTTAAAAACATGTGCATGTTCTTAGCTATGTAAAAAGGTATAATAACCTCAGGTAGCATTCGTAGATTCCAAGAAATCGGGGATAAACATGGGACAGTGTTAGTAAAGTACAACATCAGAATAAATTTTGTCATAATTTATTTTTCTTAAAAACTTTACAGTTCCTGCTCAATATGTCTTCCTCTATTGCGAACACATATTCGAAACCTTTTCCGCAGAGAACTCTTGACTACCCCAGTTGTTAATTGGTTCCTCATCTTATTGGCTGCATCGATAATTTTTTGTCGTAAAATATCAACAGATGGAATCGGGTTCGGCTCATTGTACACCAGATTCTTCATATGCCCCCATACGTAAAAGTCCATGGGGGTTAGGTCTGGACTTCTAGCCGGCCATGGTATGGGCCCACCTCTTCCGATCCATCTGTTTGGATAGTTGATGTCTAACCATTCTCTAACACTTCTTCTGTAATGTGCAGGGCAGCCATCATGTTGGAACCACATGTCTCTTAACAAAGTCAGGGGTATGTCTTCAAGTAGGTCGTTTAAATGTTGGCGCAGAAAGGTCTCATAATTTTCACCATTTAGGTTGTCCGGAAGTAAGTATGGTCCAATTAATTTATTTGAAATTATCCCCATCCACACATTAAGACTGAATCGTCTTTGTGATTTTTTTGGATTCTTCTTGTTAGGATTGCCACGTGCTTTCGGAGCCCAATAGTGAGCGTTATGGTAGTTTGTGATACCGTCTTGATCAAATTTGGACTCATCTGTCCATAAATTTTTTTTGAAAAACGAGGGGTTTTCCAGATCCGCATTCAACATGAATCTACAAAAATCTAGTCTTCTTAAAGGATCTCCTTCTTCCATCACGTGCACGGGCGTGTAGTGATATGGGTAATATCCTGAAGTGTTCATTGTGAACCATACTTTCCACTGAGACAGACCAAGTTCTCGGGCAACAATGTTTGTTGATGTCGTGGGATCCATTCGAAAAAATCGCTTAATTTCATTTTCCTCTTCGTCTTCCTCATCCCGGACAGATGGCCGACCAACGTCTGTTCGTCGTCTTAGAATCGAACCAGTTTCTCTAAGGCGACGATAGGTCCCTTCGAAGACACTAACATCTGGTGCACGACGGTCAGGATAGCGGGTCATGTATTCCGCACGAGCATGTGCAGATACACCTTGACAAAACCCGTAACACATCAAAATGTCAGCATATTCTTAGTTAGTATACGAACTCATATTGAAAATTCAAATCGCAAGCAAAAATCAGTCCAGTTTCGAGCCACGGTCACAGAATCGGAAGAAAATCAGTCCAAAAAGAAAGCCAAGTCTCGTTGTCAAATGTCAATACACAGAGGAGCACAGAAATCGCATCTACTACGGACGAATCACATAAGCAGACTAAAAAATACAAAGCGGCATCCTTCGCCCCATACAACTTCGTCCATCACCTTGCTCGCTCTCTCCAGTAGGTGGAAGCGAGATAGTTGCAGCGTGTGAGTGAGACATCATAATCACGCGGCACAACCCTTTATTGTTCGCATAGGCAGATAATAACTAGACCGATGTTAATGAGCTATTCTAAGAATTATTTCCCCATACCAAGTTTATCCCCGATTTCTTGGAATCTACGAATGCTACCTGAGGTTATTATACCTTTTTACATAGCTAAGAACATGCACATGTTTTTAAAAACATCTGCAGACACATTTTCATAGAGATTTTTTTCAATATCTTTGCTTAAAACGAGTTAACTTAATTATTTTAATGTTATTATTTTTAGTTTAAAAGCCATTTCTTTGAATTGTTTGCAGCGATATGGATTTTTATTGCTGAGAATTATTGTTTAACTCAACCTTTACATAAAAACTCAAAAAAACCCAGACCAAATAAGTAAAATAAAAAATTAAACGCTAAATGCGAAGATAAAGTGGCATTTTCAAGAAAAAAATTAAAATTGCAATAACTCTTCAACGGCTAACTTTTGGATATGGTATTATATGATCAAATCAGTTTGTTTTGACCCCTACTACACGCTCTTAACAGGAATAGGTCGACTTAACCTGTAACCCTGTATAATTTATTACGTTTTAGACAAAGCGGGCGAAGGAAGCCGTGGGCGGTAAGCTATTTATTTATATTATGATTGAAATTACAGTTGATTCTCGTGCTCACTTGCGTCGTGGCATCGCAGGCCCAACTATTCGGCTTGGGTCAGGTTTTCAGAAATTTCTTGCACGGCGGAGGGTATGGAAACCAAGAATACGCAAATGGCCTGGGCGGACAATCTAACATGGGCTACCAGAATTCTGGTATGGGCGGATATCACAACATTGGTGCACACAACAGGAGGATTAGCAATGTAAGTATTATTGAAATGATAAAGTCACATTTTTCTTCAATCAGGACTTATTTATTTATTTATTTAAACAAAATTATTCATTGTACTTACAGCAATTAAACCAAAACGTACATTTAATTTAGTAACGATACATAAAATAAGGCAAAACGGAGATACATATTACGGCTACAAGCATCCAAGTACCAGCTACAGAGGTCCAGAAATCATCTTATCCTGTTTAGATTGAGCAATAATGTTTCCACACTTGTATCTATGACGTGTTAGAAAAATTTCCTTCATCTCTAAATGAAAAATTTCAATCTATTGATTGTAACGAAATAAGCAGTCGTTTTTCCAAAACAGACCATAAAAACTAATTCTAGGTCATAAATCGAAAAATACAAAACCTTAACGCTATCGCATGTATGTGCTAGTATTGTACCTTTTATCAACACACAATCACAAAGATATCCGTTATATTATGATTGTTTCACAGATACAACAGAGCGAAGATTCTGGATACCACAACATGGGCGGCGGTCAAGGGTACAACAACTTAGGGTACGGCGCTAACGGGTACAACGGCTACAATAGAGGCTTGGGCAATTACGGTAATTCATATGGCCAGGGTATCGAAGGCGAGAATATGATGTAAGACGAGAATTGTTGATGAAATAAATGTTTTGTTTTTGTTTGTTAATTTTGTGTTTTTGTACCCTACCACATAAATATACCCTTTGAAATTACAATGACACCTGTACGTATACAACTAAAACCTTAAATTGTTTTATCATCATATCAAACTTCAGTCAAATACTTAAAAGTAGCGTCAGCATAAAAGTTCGAGGAATATATTACAATGGACACACGTACATAAAGTACAATTTTCAGAAAAAAGTACTGCATTTATTTTCACGTAATGCAACTATAGAAAAAAAAAACATTTAACAGCAAACGTTTAAATCAAATTCCACGCGCTATCCTTCACAGACTCACAGTGCCTTATTTCAAAGCTCGTTCAAGTTTTTCGTTTCCAGTGTTAATTACAGCAACGATGCCTCTCCTGTAAAATATCACTAAATGAAGAGCGAAATACCTCGTCGAAAACGTTCACTCATTTCACACCGGCTCGTGTCGCGATATTGAACTCTACTATCATGCAATAAGGTTCAATTTACCTTGGCACACGGGTACACAACTACAAATCCTGTAAAATAGTTCACTTTTGTTCGGTTAAGAATGCGCTTTCCTCGTATTCAGCTACGTAACAAAAGCTACTTGTATTTCATTGTTGCTATGTCACACAATACGCTGCTGCAACATTTGCAAATTATCTCCACTTTATTAACAAAGCCAGAAGTCAGAAGAAAACCTGCTTCCCACTTTGTATATTGCTTTTCCTGAAATACATCTAATTTTAATTCAGGTATTAGGTAATGTTCATTGAGACGTATATACAAAGTGTTTTATTTCATTACTTAGTCCTTAGAAAACATTTCTTTCGCGTCTGAGTGAAAAGCATAAAGAAAATTACTTCTTGTAGATATTTATAACTCGTACATATATATCACAAATATTTAAATTGCAATAGTTTGAGTAGGTTAGAATTATCAGAAAACTGATTTTATTTTCACCCACCCTATAGAAACACAAATCTTTTCAACCAACGCTAGATACAAACACACAAAAATAAACAAGGCAATGAGAACCTTTGTCAACCTATGTTAGTGAACTTAGCAGATCATTTTTAGCAGATCAAAAAAAAATGTGAGTTCTTATCGCGTGCAGTTGAGTTCTACAGTTCCTGATACTTTTTAGAAATAGTTCTGGCGTTTTTACTTTAAAAAACGACATTTGAAAAAATGATCTGCCAACTTCCCGTAGTAGATAATTTTTAGCAGATCAAAAAAAATGTGAGTTCTTATCGCGTGCAGTTGAGTTCTACAGTTCCTGATACTTTTTAGAAATACTCGCGTAAAATGAAACACTAGAAAATTTATTTATGTCATATTTCATCACGCCGTAGCACCATGCCGTAGCATCATGCCGTAGCATCACGCCGTAGCATCACGCCGTAGTATCATGCCGTAGCATCATGCCGTAGCATCATGCCGTAGCATCATGCCGTAGCATCGCGCCGTAGTATTACGCCGTAGCATCATGCCGTAGCATCACGCCGTAGCATCATGCCGTAGCATCACACCGTAGCATCACGCCGTAGCATCACGCCGTAACACATGCCGTAGCATTACGCCGTAGCATCACAGCGTAGCATCACGTCGTAGCATCACGTCGTAGCATTACGTCTTAGCATCACGTTAAGCCGGGTCCAGGTCGGGTTTTTTCAAATGTCGTTTGTTAAGTTAAAAACGCCAGAACTATTTCTAAAAAGTATCAGGAACTGTAGGACTCAACTGCACGCGATAAGAACTCACATTTTTTTTTTTGATCTGCTAAAAATGATCTGCTAAGTTCACGAACATTGTCAACCTTGGGAATGTTGGTTAAAAACAGATATAATCCCGTAATTGATGAGGGTTAAAAAACGCGGTGACATTTAAATGTGAATATATGTATATTCAAAAGGTCACAAACTTGGATTGATTACTCCTTCGTTAATTGTATTAAAAATAGATGGTATATGTAATTTTCCTATGTAGCAAACGTGTTGCCATACAACAGATTCTATCTTTACTGGTCGTTATTTTTAACACACTTCTATTTATGTTTGTATGTAAGCGACTCCTATACACGATTTGGACCCACTTTAAACGCACAGATTTAATTCAAACTGCACACATATCAAGGATCGGTGACCCGAAATTTTGTGTCAGTGTTTCGGGTCATTTGTCAACAGGATGGCGGTTCTACAGGGGTCTTAGTACGCAATGACAAAAAGAAAAATGATGGTCAGATACCGGATACCTTAAGATACTGTAATATTTTATATTAGAGAATCTTAACATAAAATATTATAGTATCTTCACCGTGTGTGATGCTTAAGCGTTTTTTTAACTATATTCATTAATTTATTATAAAAGGACAGGCTCTAACATATTATTATATCATACTAGCAGTCCGCCCCGGCTTCGCCCGTGGTACATATTTACGTTTTCTCTACGTAAGAACCATCCTCGTACTTCAAGGAATATAATAAAAAAAGAATTGTCGGAATCGGTTCAGCCGTTTTCGAGTTATGCGCTTACCAACACATTTTGCGATTCATTTTTATATATAAGATTTATATTAAAAAAACCGCATCAAAATCCGTTGCGTAGTTTTAAAGATTTAAGCATACAAAGGGATACCTATAGGGACAGAGAAAGCGACTTTGTTTTATACTATGTAGTGATTTTCTTATAAAAGGACAGGCTCTACCATATATAATTCATATTTCTCATTAAAAGCAAGAAATACATTATGAAAATACGCAACATGGGACATTAATTATTTCCGTTTTAATATCGAAGAGAAATTTGCAAGCGTAAGATTTCACGATATTAAATTGTGAACTCAACCTAATTCGTGTCAAGCCTTCGTCTACTATAAAACCTACATTTTACAAATACATATATTAAACGTGTGTCCCATTAACATGATTTTTCTTAGACATGAAAAAAATATATATTTTTAATTTAGAGCAATTTTTAACGTCGCAATGAAGAATGTTTAGAAAAGATGCTGCTATTATGATATAATTGGTTTCATATGCACATTATCTTGTTTAGCCCATTGAGCCTCGAACGGCCCGATCGGTCCACGACCCAATAGATTTTCTATTGTGTCTGTGATTCCGGGGCCTGAGTTTATAAATATTCAAAAATAAAAGCGGGTAGGTACAAGAATTTTTTAGGTAGGTACCTATATTCACTGTCACAAATATCAAAAACCAATCATCCATAATGTCAGTAATGAAATAGAATTGATAGTTATACATACCACTTACTTTATATCTGCACCATATTATGAACTAGAAACTTAACCATCTTCCTATCTGTAAAACGTCAAAAATCGAAATCTATTTGGAAAAACCACGAAACCCTTTTAGAGTTAATTACATACACTATTATAGACGTTATTATTCAATATTCTTAATAGTTTATAAAAACGATGAGATGAGATAAGGTTTCAATTAAGCAACGACCGTCCAGTTATCAACATGAAAATTTTTGTGAGTAATTCTTGTATATTTTTTGTATCTCTGATAAGGTGTGTCATCTGATGGCTTAAAGAGATAATTTTTAGGCTACATTATTAACACTTTGGACATTATTACTTTTTTCAATAATGTTTTTGTAACAATAAAGAACACACGAATTTTTAGGGAGAACTTAACCTTATTCTTAATCTCATTCTTTCTGTAAATAGTCTAAAAATTTCAATATTCCTGTTCTTTTTTTTTTTTTTTGGTCGTTTAAAAACACTATTTACTTCCACAAAGTTACAATAAATCGTAAATTAATCGCATTCATACAAAATTCTACACAAATAAATTCTTAACAGCTCCATTCCACTTTTATCACATAAATATTGACTATCAACACCTTTTCAGTTACCAGTCCTCTTTTACCTGGCTGCATCAGAAGCGCAGTCATTCTTCGATCCCCTAGAAGCTGTATCGAGCATTGGATCAAACCTTGGTGATGAAATCGGTTCCAACGTGGAGAATATGATAGGTTCCACCTTGGGAATGGGAGATATGGGAGATATGGAAGGAATGGGAGGAGGGGGAACGGAAGACATGGGTTTAGATGACCTGGGAGGAGAGGGGTTAAATGGAATTGGATTAGGCGGCTTGGAAAATGGCCTGGGACTTGATGGATTGGGGGATGGCATGGGACTTGGTGGTTTGGGTAATGACATGGGGCTAGGTGGTTTAGCGAATGGTTTGGGGTTATTCGATTGATGTATAAATGAACAATAAAGCTTTTAAAATATAGGTATGACTTGATTCATTTATTTCCTTGATGCTTGTGCGTTGCATAGGCATAACATATGAAATATAAATAAAGTATGTATATTCTTTAGGTCATGTCTGATGTTCCTTTTGTATGCAATGAATGTGTAGTATCAATATACGTAAATAATATGATTAACATTTCGTTATATATGTTCATTTTTATTAACGTATAAATTAGCACAAAACTTGACCAAAACCGAATGAAATCAAATTCGAGATTTTCTCCGAAATATATTTAAAAAAAAATTCAATTTATGTTTTTATAGCAAAGAATGTTTGACAAATTTGCGACTCTACAAAACTTACTTTACTACATTATGTGTTATTTATTCTCCCTTTACAAGTCTACCCTTTGAGTTACATTAAGGGACTTTATACGAACAAGTTGAAGGTTGAATTACAAAGTTGACATCCGAAATGCTTGTAAATATTCACGGCAAAAACATCTTGAGGCCTTTTAGAGTGTACGACACGATCGTACGACAGGTCGCATCGAAAACATACTTCTATTGCGCAAAAAGTGAGGGTTGTAGTCGTTCTGATTTTTACCAGCTGCGGCATGAAGTTTTGCTAATTTACTGTAATTTAGCGATACACGAGATTCGTCAAAAATGCATTTGCAAACAGATTTTTGTATAGCTAGGTACACGTAGTTATATGTAGGTATCCATAAGAGAGTATTGAAATTACATCTGTGTTCGTTTTTGTATGCACAAATAACTTATACACTTTTGTATTAGAAAAGTAATAAAACAAAGTTATAGTAACGCAGTACAAATGTATGTATGATAAATTATAGAAATTCAAATATATTATTTGAAATATACCGATAGCGATATCGTATCGGCTTATGTAAAAATACTTTAAAGTAATTTTGCAATTATGAGGTTTATAATGTTATGTTTAATATAGCGTACTGTAACTTTCTAAGAGCCATTGTTATTGCTATTTAGGTAATAACCTAATTTTAGTCCAAAATGGATTTCGCATGTATGTTTTACTACATAAACTTGGCTATCTGTATGTCAAATTTAATTAAAAACTGCGTTTTGTAATAAACACGGCTATAAATCTTGACATTATCAACCAAATATGGCTAAAAATTATTAATGTGATATTGAAAAATAATGTAATTCGTAAACATTAAATTCTATAACAAAATTCCACGCTTATTTATAGATGGCAGCAAAAACAATTTATCATTTATATCATCCATTATTCTTATTAGTTGTCTCCACCCACAGCATTGAAATTACCTGAAACAAAGTAAAAATCTAATAAATATAAGGCCTTATACACAATATAGGATAACATAGAGTGCGAAATTTTGTAAATTTATCTTATATATAAAATTCTCGTGTCACAATGTTAGTCTGCATACTCCTCCGAAACGGGTGGACCGATTCTCATGAAATTTTCTGTGCATATCGGGTAAGTCTGAGAATCGGCCAACATCTATTTTTCATATGTACCACGGGCGAAGCCGGGGCGCGCCGCTAGTTTATTTATAAAGAAAGACAAGGAAAGTCAATTTGAATTGCCCTTATTATAATTAATATAATTATCCTTTAGTCTCTTTCTCATTACATAATTTGTCCAAGAAACAAAATTAACAAAGTAGATTAGTACTAAGTCAGATTAAAAAATATTTATAGGTCTAAAATACAGATTAAACTTGATAATTAAAAACGCAGTTTCTGAACAGTTCTCTCATAATTGATTACATCATAATGTTGCGAGATAATATGATATAATCGATTTAGTTAAATCGATTTATAATGACAATCGATTATTTCCTTAATGACCGTATAAAGGTTTATGGGAAGAACCTGAGTTAACAGTCAATCATCAACTGCCTAGTGATATGTTATTGAATTCATAACAATGAAACTCACGGTAAATATTTATTCATGTTTCTTGACGTAATTTAACTGAGACAACTTTTACTTTAAATGTGTAAAAATTTGAAGTAAAAGTTGTCTCATTGCTAAAATGTCTAACATACCTAATAATATGAAACAAATAATATACAAAGGCAAAGGCAAATATTGGCCAAAAAGATTGTATTTCTTTATGTAAATATAGAAAAAACGACTGATACAACTTTATTGCAAAACGTTCTGTATAATATCTAATTAAATTTAACAACCAACATTCACAGGTAATTTTAGCATGCCTCGTTTGCGTAGCAATCGTGGAGGCGCAATCCGACCTAGTAAGAGAAATTCTTAAGCGGAAGATCGCATCCATCCTGGCCAGACGGTTGGCCCATGATGGCCAACTGGGGGAGTCAAGTAGGGACTACGCAAGGGGCAGACATTACGCTGGTAGACGGTATGATAATGGGGCAAGTGGTGCTGAAGGAGCCGCGTTCCATAATGCGGGTAGACGCGAATTTCATAACATTGGACACCATCACAGCAAACTTGTTCAGGTAAGATTTTTGATAAGGAATTTTGGAGCAGATTAACTTCAGAATCCTGTATCTATACATTCAACTAGACGTTTACTTAGAATGCTTATAAATCACGTCATATACATAAGGAACCACATAGACGAACAGGGAACGACGTGGATGTGTCAATACCAAAAAATCGGTCCTAACAAAAATAAGATATTGGTATTTGAAAGATAAAAGCCTCTCACACATAATCGATTGCCATTTCTGAAACGACGTTTTATGCGATTGATATATAGAAAACTTTTAGCTATATGGTAAATTGAACTTTTCCAGGTGACCAAAAAGGAGTCCTCAGAGAGTCACAACATAGGCGGTTCAGAGGCTTACGACAATGCAGCAGCAGCTGGTCGACGGTACCACAAACACCATAGCGGCGCTAGCGAGGATGCCAATGATTTTTCGAGAGGACAGGACCAATCCATTTCAGCTTAATATACGCAATTAAAAAGGGATGAAGTGTTTTATTACTTATATTATTTCCAAATGAATTAGTTCGTGCGATAAAATCACCCAACCTTCCGCAGTTTTTCCAGCATAGCTCCGTTCCCTTTGCACTTAGCGTGATGATAGATATCTTATAGCCTTCCTCGATAAATAGAATATCTAACACTGAAAGAATCTTTCAAATCGGACCGTATTACCGTAATAACATATAAACAAATCTTAACACCAGATTGGCAGCAGATTGTTTTTCATAGTCACTCATAACCTTAATTATTAAAACCTTGAAGATATTTCTGTTCACAAAAATATTTCAATTCAATGATTGTACTAAAATTGTAATAAAATCATCTAAAAGTACACTCGCCTTTCATAGCTGTATGTCCTCTAACAATAAACTTGAGTTTCCTCTATAGAAGATTAACTTAAAACGAAGTTACATGTACCAGCTAGTC
This sequence comes from Colias philodice, assembly GCF_061535455.1. NCBI lineage: Eukaryota > Metazoa > Arthropoda > Insecta > Lepidoptera > Pieridae > Colias > Colias philodice. The sequence goes on along the minus strand of NC_143109.1, from coordinate 6,279,587 downwards.
AAGATTAATTCCTCGAGTTTACACATTGCCTCTCCATCCCCTGCCATTTTTAATTAGGCAAAGAGCCTTAAACGAAAAGCGAAAGCAAAACCAGGTCAGATGTGTATTTAGATTACTGTATATACTGGTTGTTGCCTGTCGATTCTCTTGTCTATTTAGCATTTAGCTTAATGTACGGATAAGAAAACCTTTATGTTTAGAGTGTTCAAACAAGATACGATAGCAGAAATAAAACAAACAACGCAAATAGAAATCGTTTTTCATATAGATATTGTACTATGGAAAGCCAAGTTCAAAATCGTTGAAAAAAATTTGACAATAGCATTTTTACAAATATAAAAAATGTCAAAAAATTATTTATAGGCGAGAATGGTGGATCATTATCGTAACTTGATAGGTCTTAATAGTGTTTTAGAGAATATCAGGTATTTAGGAATAGATACAGATAAGTATAACAATATGGTCGGAGGTTGTTATGATGAAAAGAATAACATCTATCATATGAATTATCCTCTCTCTGGTTTGAAAGCAAATTATGAAATACTAGCTTTCCGCCTGCGGCTTCGCCCGCGTTTTCAAAAAAAAACCCGCATAGTTCCCGTTCCCGTGGGATTTCCGGGATAGAACCTAGCCTATGTCACTCAGAAATGATGTAGCTTTCCAACAGTGAAAGAATTTTTCAAATCTGCCAAGTAGTTTCGGAGCCTATTCAATTCATACAAACAAACAAACAAACAAAAAATCAAACCTTTCCTCTTTATAATATTTGTATAGATGTATAGAAAACTGAATCCATTGTATTGAAAATTGAAACTTCACATTTCATTAAACTCGCAAAAAAATAAACAATTAAATTTGAAATCAATATTTTAAATATCCACACGTATCGGTATTTCAGTGGAATGAAATTTAATACTCTCAGTGCGTTCACCTGCTGTTTAAAATATTAATACTTTACGAGGTTTATTTTTCAAGTGAGTGCGAATTTAAATTAAATTTATCTGGTGCAACTATTTCCGCAGATTTATTTAAAAAAATTTCTTCACAGACTGCAAGATATTATACATTTAAAATTAAAGGTTTAAAAATAAAAAAATATAATGGATCATTGAAAAGAAGATTCATGAGAATTCTTTTTTCTTGGCTGTTGTTTTTTTGAACGAGCCCATAGATTTTTTGTCTGTGTATTTTTTCACTAATCTCTGGGTTCGTCTATGAAATAATTAATTGTTCTGGAGGTGAATCGACTTTAAGTCATCATAGAAAACTATTTACTCCCAAATTTCACTAAAATACCGAATTACACTGGCATTTAATGATTCTTAGTTTTCCCACAATTAATTAAAGAAATGGAACTTCCATCAATCTAATTCTCAGCCTAAAGAACCAACTAATTTTCTCCTAAAGTCAATTATTTAATTTAATCGTATTCTATATGCAAATTAACTTCTTGTTAAAAGATATTTTGTTCTTGTCACTTTAAGTGTTCTAAAGTTTTATACAATTACGAAGTTTAGAATGCGAGGTAAAAAATAAGATTTTTCAAAAACAAGTCTTTATTTAAATTTCTTTCTGATAGTTTTAGTGGTTAAAACATGACTGGAAACGTTCGATTTAAGGACTTTCGTTTACTGATTCATAATTTTATAATTTTCAATAATTGTATTATTTTAATTATTCATCGTGACTGAATGAACCACGATTGTCGTTAAAAATAACACTTTTTTATCGTCATCAAAATTATTGTTAAGGAAATTTACGAATGAAGCGTTTTCATACTTCAATACAATTTTACATTTCTTAATTCCTACTAGGTATACTCGTTTGTTCAATTCAAAAACGGCTGATCAGATCTGAATGAAACTTGAAAATCACGTGAAAATCCACATAATCCAACTGGTTATTGATAGATGTATTTATAGAAAATATTTTAAATATTCTTGTATTAGGTAAAGTAAAGTTCCATTTGAGGATTTTCATTCTTAGTCACGATATCGAATCTTTTTGATCAATATTTAAATACAATTGTATTAACATAGATTCAAAAATAATCCTAGTTAAATATTTTATTAAATTAAATCGTATATTTTTTTAGAATCGCCCGTGTGAATAGAGCCTAATATAGATATATAAACTGGATAAAAGTGAATTCGAGCGAACAAAACCTCATTCCGCACACAATCGCCTATTATCTCAACAATATGAACACCTTTGTGAGTATTCCTATTAATTTTATAATAATTTTTTTTTTCATATTTATTATTTTTTTTTTTGCTTTTATTGTGGTGGGAATTATATTTTTTGTGTGTATGTTTGTTACTCTTTCACGGGAAAACCAGTTATGTAGCTTATCTACAAGACTAAAAATACCTACTCGCTTTTTCCCGCGGACTCGTCCGCGTGTGACGCCGCGCGGCAAAGCTAGTAGTAGTAACTACAATTCCGTTACTGAGCTTTTTCCATATTTCAACACCTCATACATAATTTTATATTGAAGACCATTATATTTGAGTAGAAAAAATTGGATAAAGTATTTATATATATATACCTACTATTTTTTTTTACTAACAGTAATATATTTTTTAATTTCTCCTTTTTCACTTTTACAGGCAATCATCATCGCTAGCGCAGCTACCCTTCTTTTCTTTATGGTAATGACTTATTTATATCAATCTTTTTTAATCTGTGACGGGTTTTGTGTCTCATTTTTTAGAGACATAGAGTAATACGAATTCAAAAGTATTATTTTAAACTACCTTCATTATAATATGGCTTATTAAAATCGTGTTGAAATTGCGTCAATATATTTTTGGAAATTGTATATCTCTATGGATACATTTAAATTATTCATATACCGATTGGGTTAAACTTTTTGACAACTTAAATAAATAACGATAAGCAACAAAATATCTCAAGTTCTATTAAAATAATTTACTAAACAGTAGATATCAAGTAGGTCGGTATTGTTATGATAATAACTCATAGCCTTATAAACCAAAAAATAACTTTATAATCTCTAGTTCAATTATTCGAGTTAAAAACTTTTAACATTTTGAAAAAAAAAAATTCAGTCTGCTGCTTAAGTTGCTACGAACGAACGATTAAAAAACTAGCAGTATCCTCGAAGGACCAAATTTCCAATTCATATTAATAACTTAATTCATTTGACGAAAATAACATTTTAAAGTTTGTATCAAAGCATAATATTTAACCTTCAGTAGTTACAGTAACGTATAACCACGACCATCAAAATGCGAAATTTGTTAGTTTTATTTTAATAATACTAGAATATTTAGATATTCCACTAAATCAGCCATTTTCTTTTATTCAGGCCACAATGACTGAAGCCTGTATCATACCGATTCCTCCACCGGACGGCTTTACAAAAATCGCTAAGAAAGTCTTTGAAAAAATCAAAAACTAAACCGAAACATTTCCTGGCCATTAATATAATAATGCCAATGTAACAATGATATCCGAAAGGCTAGATCCAATGAAACATCTAACTGAAATCTTTCACTTGTTCTCTTCTAAAATTAATTTCTAAAAATTACCCATAGAGATTTGTAAACGAAAATGCGTATACGCACTTGGCATTATAATGTTAATGTCACATCGAAATATTCTTGTTTGTCACGAATAAACTTATTAACTATTCTTCGGGTTTTTAATTTGAAACCTTATTTTGTGCGCCAATGTCAATGTCGGGAACATTATGTATATGTCAAGGAATATTTAAAGTGGAACGCAAGGATGTTACATCTGACTGGGCCCTCGTACAATGGGCATTGTTGGGCGAGTAGAGGCAATCATGATAGTGGAGAGGGTCTAAATGTCTATGTAGATTTTTATTCATAATCGACGTAATTGCGGCAAACATCGACCATCATTTGTTGGGCCAACGCCTCCGATTGTGAAGAGGACCCATAACATTTTATGACCGTTATTTTATTTTTTCTTCCTACTTTATACCAGTTTTTTCCACACAGGCAACTCAGGCCAATGCCTGCGTCGTGCCAATAAATCCAGAGAAGGCTATGGAGTTCATGGGGAAAATGGTGGAGAAGGGGCAACAAATAGTTACGAGCCAATAATTATTTTATAACTAGTACAATTAACAATCCGGAGGTAATGTTGGCATATAATAAAAGTGAAAGTCGCAATGTAAATTGATAATAAACATATAATTGTACTTGAATATATTTTATTTACTTTTTTAAGTATACATGCTCATCCTTTAAGATCCTTTTTGTTTATATTCAAAGAAGATATTCGTGAAGAAATAGTTAAGTATCAGATCAAGTTATCATAAACAAAATAACAATTCTAACAACTTTTAAAGCCTCAAATATAGGTGTAGGTATACCTATATTATCTCACCATTCAGTTCTAATAATATTTTAGTCCAAATATACATACCTACCCAAGACAATATATTAACATCATACTAACTAAGGGTGCACTCACACACATCAGTCACCGTCAAGTCACCGATGACTGATCGGTGACGGTTTGTGTACGTATCCACAAACACCAGTCACCGTCATGTTGTCCGTCAGTCACGTCGCCGGTTTGACTGAATCATTGAACACATACATCAGGTTAGTGAGTGATTAGACGTGTGTCACGCTAGAGAACATGTAGCAATTGACGGTAGCACGACGCTGACTGAACTGAGACGTGACGGCACCGGGTGAGTGGGGATAAAAGTATGATACATGTATGGAAAGATTATTTGACGTGCCTGACCGGGGACGTCACTGATAGATTTCGTGCCGGCGACTGTCGTGTGGGAACAGAGTCATACTAGAACTATTGATACATATTTTTTTTTAATCCTGTCCGGTGACGTGCCGTGACGGTGACTGATGTGTGTGAGTGCACCCTAAGTCATACTAATATATGATACACTATACCTACATGTCTATCTAGTAATCGAACCGACACCTCAACCTTACAACAAAAAACCATGTTAAAAACACAACCGCAACGCAAAAGCGGAATCATTTATTCAAGACGTTTCACTAAACAAACAAAACTACAAGTCACTTTGCCACTTACAAACAATCTTGAATAATACAACAATAATTTCATTATTCGTCCCCCACCGAGGACTTTCTGAAACTTCTACGAGAGTGTTCTTCCTCCTGTGAGCCTTCGTCCCAATAATAGAATTACGTCTTTTGTCTAACGGGCCTTGAAAAATTCTATTACATTAAAATGCTCGTGTATTTCGTTTACAAGTTAAAGACGCCTGTTTCAAAAGTATTCCGCAAATAAATACTAGTGTATCGTTGTATTTATTATACTCAATAAAACATTCATTATAGACTTCCTATACAAGCAGTTTAGGATCGTCGTACCATAATTTTACTATTTACCACCGGTTCAGAAAGCAGTCTCTACAAAGAAGAACCGAACTACTGAAAATGTAGACTTAAAAATTGGTATTTGTAACTAGGGTGTCTACCTACTGATGAATATATGTAATCCAATCCATGAATAAAAGCAGACGTCTATCAACAAATACTGAACTGACGAATCACGATTTTTTTAAATAAAAAAACACGCTTAAATAACACATGAAATTATTGTATTGTCATCGATCCTTTATCTATATACTAATATTATAAAGAGGAAAGGTTTGTATGTATGTATGTATGGTTTTCACGCATAAACTACTGGACCGATTTTGATGAAATTTGGCACAGATAATCTTTAGACCCTGAGAAAGAACATAGGTTACCTTTTATTGCAAAATATGTACCTTGGGCGAAGCCGGGGCGGACCGCTAGTAAGTGTAAAAAGTTGAAATAAATCTGTCAGTTTAAGGTCAAAATCGAGTCTAAAGGAGTCGGTTACATACAAACATACAGGTGAAGCTAGTAAAAGCGTGTTACAAAAACACGAGTGAAGATGTTTTTTTGTGCCAACTGCAATAGTTTTTAGTCGGAATGTCGACTGGTGGAAATCGATGAGCAGTCAGCAGCCAAGTTTTTAAAATGTAACTTTTTATCGTTCCTAATGACTTGTGTTTCGGACAGATAAATAAATGTTACATAATGTAATACATCTAGGTTCATTTATAATAGGCATGACGAAAGATTTTGAAATTCTCTTCCATAATGTGTGTATACGTTTACTATACAAGAAAAACCCTATATTTCGGTAATATACTTAAATTTAACGAAGATTAAAGCCATTTTTCAAAAAATATTTAATATCTGTGCCAAAACAGCTCGCAGGTGTCATGGCGTAGGCGTGACGTCAAACTTTGGTAAATACGTAATTATTTGTACGCATTGCGAAGAAAATTAAAAAAGTCTTTATTTAATATGTGTTATAGAAACGAATTACAAAGTTTATAAGTGGTGTGCAGTATTGCAGTGTGAATCCACATAAAAATAATGCTCAAAAATGTGTTAGTAATTATTTCAAGCGAAAAAATAATAAGAAATTATTGTATAAAGTTGGCGCGGAGAATCCCGAACCATGTATTCGTGAATTCGCAATTATATTTCTGTTCTGAGTCGATAAAGCATACGTGAAACAATAGAAAATAAATAAAAATGCGTATTCTCAACATATTCATAACAACAAAATACATCTGACGTGAGTTGTTTACTTATGCGTGACGTCACGCGTGTTTTAGTCAAAATGGCGAACTTCAGAATTTCAATGTTTTATTTTATTGATAATCTCATTAATCTTAATGTTTTTAAGATTTCTAAGTCGCTATATTTAATTTATTTATTATACATTTTCCCTTAAAAACACTAATACGATCATTTATGGATACTGTCGTCATGCCTATTATATAGATTATATTATCGAGTTATAAAATTGTGTTAAAAGTGTCAGTTTGTGTTTTTATACTAACGACAATAAAGTACTTGGACTGCGTATTAACGCAGAAATCACATTTACTTTAAAAGGTTACAATTTCTTTAAAATATAAACACTGCTACTTTAAAATAATAATTCATTTTATTATTCATAACCTAATACCTTGAATACATTTCCATTCCCTTTGAGCAAATTAGAAGCATATTCTCAAAAACAGAATTTAAAACAATGAATAAATCACAAAAAAAAACAAATTTGTTTTATTTTTGAAATCCTTACGAATTAAGCGTACAAATTCATTGATCAAAGGCATAACATTAAAGTAAACGCAGGCGTAGCAAAATTCAATCTTAGAAAATTGAGGGAATAGATTCTATATAAAAAATACAATTAGACTTAATTGAAATAAAATATTCAATTTTTCTCTATTAACATCTTGTTATCTACCTATGCATGGTTTACCCAGAAGAAGTCGCTGATTAACAATTAGGCTGCCAAAAATATATTGTGCAGATATTTTTTATATAATCTTACAGAATTTATAACACGTCAGCGTTACTATACAACCAAAATATTGATTCTGCTACTAATACTAGTGCTAGTACTACACATACATCTTATGCAGAGTTTCTTACATCATTAGAAATAACTCTATTCCTGAAAACAGACAAACCTACAGGCCCGAACTAATATCTTAAATATTTTTTTGTGTTTGATTTTACGCGAGTATTATACATTTAGAAATAAAAGATTTTAACGAATTTTAAACGCGATCCTTTGATCTGCCGACTTGTAGTGGCCATTATAATTATGTTCAAGGAATCAATATTTGTTAGACCCTTGACGTTTACAATATTTTATTTCAGGAATTTTGAACAAAGACGGAGATCGCAAGGTTATCTTACTAGAGGTATATCTAAAAGCATATAAACAGATACCTAGGTATATTTCTTTTCAATTCAGCTCAAGGTTTTAACGGGAATAATATTTTTAAATATTTTTCTTAAAAAACAGTAGTGAAAATGTGAAATTGTACAATTCACACAAAATCGAAAGTACTGTTCAATATCGACCACAAGTAACGATTGTTCATCATTACTTAACGGCATCCATTACTTGGAAATTTGTTAATTGTTCATTGATCATAATTAATTACAATTTAATACTAAACTAATTGAATGTCTTTAGTGCATCAATATAAAAACCAAACGTTTTAACGTATCTACATCATTCGGTCTGGTGTATCAACAACAACATGAAGCTCATCGTAAGTTTGCAAATGTCTATTAGCATTTTATTTCCTTTATTTAATTGTCCAAATATTCTAAAATAGTTCATATTTCACAGGTGGTCGTTTCCGTACTTTCCTGCGCGCTCATGCTAGAAGCGGTACCTTTCGGGGTGCTTGGCTTGGGCTCAAGAGCAGCGCACGCCTTGGGCAATCATCTATTAGGACTTGGCAGTCGTGGCGAGCGCGGCCTCGACGATGTAGCCGGCAACTACAGTCCTGAGGGCATCCAAGACAATTTGTCCAACTTGGACGCGGATGGCAATCCGATAGTTGAGGGAGCGCGTATTGGTGCTGGTATATTGAACGAAGGCGCTCGCGATATTGGTATCGGTGATTTGGGACTGGGAGGTGGAGAGTCGCACAGCAGGAGGTACGCCAACGGCAGGAACCGAGCCGCTCAGAACTATAACAGAGGCGAGGGCGGCGCGCAGAACCAGTACGCACACAACGCTGGCGCTAATGAGTTCCACAATGTTGGACATCGTCACAACAAGGCTGTGACGGTAAGTTTCTAATTCTATTATAGTAAACTGATAGCTAGATACCTTACGCTGAAATAATTATATTCCTGTGTAAGATTTAATCATTAAAGCGAGCAAGTAAACAGCAAACATCCTTAATCGCATTTAAAATTCGACTCTGACCACAGAAAACCATACCAAATATCTAACTTCACACACATCTTTCTACTTAACTAGTTTACCTATGCAAATTTTAATACCATTCGTTAAACAAGTCATCATATATCAACTACTATTACTCCCCAATTTATTATACCCCCAAACCATCTCCAGGTGACCAAATCCGAGAACGACGAGGACCACAACATAGGCGGATCCGCGGCTCACAACATCGGCGCCATCGCAGGCCGCAGGTTCCACAACCACGCTAACGGTGCCGTCGACCGAGCCAACGACTACGCCCAGGGTGATGACCAATCTTCTGGCTTGATCCAGTAAGGAGTAGAAACTAAGATGTATTTTTTCTATTTCTTAAATGTGTTTTTCAATAAATACGTTTTCAACTAAAATGTATTTTATTCCCAAAGCTATTATATTGCCGTTTTATCGTTGCATATGAACACCAGAAATGAATTCTGAGTAAAAAATACAAACACAATAGATGTGAATCAGACGAATAAAAATACTAAAATAAAACCTAAAGTTAATAATATAATAAATTAAATTAAATTGCAAAGGTAAAAAATCGAATTAATAAATGTAGACCGGGAGATACTGACACAAAATTTCGAGTCATTTGTAACAGGATGGCGGTTGTACAGGGGTCTTAGTACGCAATGACAAAAAGAAAAACGATGGCGTGAACGCTGGTACCGGCGGCTTAGTCGCGTGGGCGTTAGTCGAACTCGTCGGAAAATAGCGAAAGTCAAACGATTTGTAACAGTATGGCACTTATTTTTCCTGTAAGTTTGAGGATCAACAAATATAAATACAAAATTTCAAAGATCTAAGTGTTGGAAATCCTCACTTATATAAATTAATAATAAATTAAGTTTTCAAGTATAACAGCACTTTTTCCCCCTACTAGAAGTATGGCAAATATAATAATGGTCACATTTTATCAAATACTCTCCAAAAATCCAAATGCAATACTGGTACAAAAAGTTTGGCGAAATAAAAATTTTTTGCAGATTTTCGGCGGTATGGCGACCATTTGGAATCGTCCGAAAAGTATGGCATGGCGATTTTCGTAAATGGCTGCACGACGATAGTTACCTGTGCAAAAGTTAGCCTGGTACAAATGGTTGAATGATTGTTTTATTTAAATCAACACATTCGCGTCGGTATGGCGGGCTGTAAGTCACACCGGAAAAGTATGGCATGACACTACCGCCTACTACTTTTTTATGGGCTATCGGTAAATTCTAAAATTTTTGTGTTACAAATCGTTTGACTTTCGCTATTTTTCCGACGAGTTCGACAAACGCCCACGCGACTAAGACACCGGTACCAGCGTTCACACCATCATTTTTCTTTTTGTCATTGCGTACTAAGACCCCTGTAGAACCGCCATCCTTGTTACAAATGACTCGAAATTTTGTGTCAGTATCTCCCGGTCTAATGTATTCACATTATTATGAAAATTACTCAGTCGGAATTAATTTAAGAAATATCCATCAAACCATTCAACATAGTATTACATACTCAAAATAATAAGCTCTTAAAAACTATAACATTTTCACACTTCACACCATTTAATAACATCACCAAAAAGAACCTCTACATTTCTATTAATCTTCTAGAATTGAACTATAGCAACATCATCAATTCTACTCGATAGCGCCTCTCAAATTCCACAATACCACACTGCGGTCCTGTATAGGAAATAGGAATACAATACAACTGAGAATGAAATAAAATACAAAATATATTAAATAAAACGATCTCATCGCGGCGGTGCATTCTGATACTGACAGGTGTGTCTTCAACAGATATCAAAACAGTTTATTTATGAAAATATCGAATCGAATGATCTTTTCGATACAACATGTTTATATCATTACGACATACATACGATTTTCAGTAACCGTCTAACAAAGACTTAAATAAAAACAGATTGTCTAACAAAGATTTAATCGATGAAACAAAATCGAATTGAAATGTTTCTTATTTCTATTACATGATAGCATAAAAATGGGTGATAATTTAAGATACAAAAACCGTAAGAACTTTTCCTATCTATATTTAGCTCTTCAACCGATGTCCTCCTTACTATTCAACCAATTATAAAACAAAAGCGTCTCCATTTCAATGGTCACTTATCACCACAACTGTCCACCATTAATATTCAATCATAGGCATCCAGAACTTGCACTAACCATAACATAAGATGACCGCAAAAAGCAGGGTCACACATATTAATACCACCATATTTTAACACCAGTCAACAATAAGTCGTTGGAGAGTCGACACAGCCTCAGTATGGTGTGGTGACATCATCACATACCTACTTACCTTATAAGTTGCTATAGGTGAAACAAAAACGTTTTACGATTTTACCAAGAGTATATTTTGTGAGTAGAATGTTTCGGTAGTCATTTTTTTACTGAAACACGTAGTAAGTTTAGTAACGTACTTTATGGACCAATTTCACAACTGACTAAGTAACTAATTTAGCACTTTTAGATTTATTTTCTGTTTATTTGTTTTAATGTTTGCCTTTTAACTTTCAAATAAGCTTAACATAAATCCAGACGCTATGAAACATGTAAGGTAGAAATAATGTATTCTGTAGATTCATTTATATAAAAATCATAGATGAAATATTGTACACAATGATACGAAAATAGACTATTGTTAATAGGAGAGTAGAGGTCCGCGCCACGCCGGCGTGCCGCCGCCGAGAGACCCCGGCGCGCCGCCGCCGCCGCCGGGTTACAGAAAAATTGGCGCCGAGTTCAAATTTTGCGCGCGAATCATGTGTCACGCACGCGTTGTTGTCTACAACACGATGTTTTACTCCAAAAGCTAGCCAAAAAACACTCCAATAGATTTATTGATGAGGATGACGACGTCGCTCAAGAGTGTTGGAGATATTTGGCTACGGCTAACCCTTCAGATTTAGGAGATGTAGAGGACAACATTCTTAAGTTCTGGGAACAAAAAAAAGTTGTTTTTCCTTGGCTTGCCGGATTAGCGCGATCGCTTCTATCTATCTCAGCTACAAGCACGCCAAATGAAAGGGTTTTTTCTGTAGCTGGGCTAGTCTTAACTGCGAAGAGATCGCGTCTAAATCCTGCAAAAGTTAACAAAATTATTTTTATCCATGATAATTATAAACATGATTTGTTACAAATCAGTAACATTCATTGCTATGCAGACGACAGTACGGGGGATGCTCTTTATCCCGGCCGTGCAAACACCTCAAAGGAAAGCCTCAATGAGAGTCGAAACAAACTTGTGTCTGAAGTCGAGTCTTCTCTCCAAGAAGTCTCGGATTGGGGCGAACTTAATCTTGTCGAGTTCAATCCCCTAAAGACACAGGTTTGCGCGTTCACCGCTAAAAAGACCCCATTTGTCGTAGAACATCGGTTTAAGAGTACTCCCCTTAGTATATCGCTGAAAATCGGAATCCTCGGAGTTGAAATCTCGAGTGACGTTCAATTCCGCAGTCATTTGGAAGCGAAGGCTTAATTAGCCTCAAAAAAACTTGGTGTAGATTTAGACAGTACTTCAAGCCGGCCCACCGACTTCAGCTGTACAAGGCTCAGGTGCGACCGCATATGGAGTACTGTTCCCATCTCTGGGCCGGAGCCCCACAGTATCGTTCCACCGCACGCTCCACCACTGTCCGTTTCACCCGCAACTTCCTTCCGCGTACGGTGAAACTGTGGAACGATTTGCCACCTGCGGTGTTCCCGAACAACTACGACATTGGGGCCTTCAAGAAAAGAGCTTATTTGTCCATAAAAGGCCGGCAAAGCACCTGTAACACTTCTAGTGTTACAAGTGTTAATGGGCGGTGGTGACCACTTAACATCAGGTGGCCCGCCTGCTCCTTTGCTTGCTCTGACATAACATTGCCAATAAAATTATTGGCAATGTTTATAATTATCATGTTCATCACTAAATAGTTAGGCTACTTGATTTTAATAAAAAATAATTTTTTTATTAAACTTAAAGAGAGATTTTTCTACTGCCCGCCCACCCCCTAATAACTTTAAAAATAACTAGCCCACGCCGGCGACGCCGCGCCGCGCCGGGTGCCGCACCCGGCGCGCCGCCGCTGGGCTTTTGGACTGCGGCGCGGACCTCTATAGGAGAGTCATAGCGCAATCTAGAATTGTTCAATTACTCTTCCAGGAATAAATGTTTCAACAGTCAGAGTTACGTTGAATTTTAGTATTTATCGTGAATAAGACTGAAATTGCAATCTATTTTCCGAGCCATACTATTGAAAATCACCTAGATTGCTAAACTTTATGCAAACGATAATCTACCTAATTGTAGTAGTATTATTATTAAGAGTTAACAATTTTTATTTTAATCAAACAAAATTATTCCCAAATAACTCTGTAAATAAGCATATTAATTGAATAGTTGTTTATATTAGTTATTAATAATTAATAAATTTATGAGGGTAGGTATCAAAATAATTATATAACATTTCAGTTTACCCGTACTTTAGACTGATAGTGGATTATATGTATTTACGTGTTAATCATTTAATACCAGAGCTTGATTAAGATATAATATATTCAAACGATATTTTAATTAACAATTAAGTATTAACTACATAATTATAACCACATGGTTATTTACGTAATATGGTTTGATTCTGTCAAACTAATTTAATTTCTTTAATTTTACAAACTAAATAACCACGAACTTCGTCTGCTCCCATTATTCAATTCGTACCAGTAGTTCCTGAGATAATTGTTCAACCAAACAATCAATTCATTCGGTTTATTAAGATGTAGGTAGTATACTTATCAGATAAATGCTGTATAATATATAACCTAAATGAATCTGTGCGGGTCTTCAAGAGATGGGGCCAGACCAGTGACCACATCTTCGCTTACCATCAGACGAGATAGTGGTCAAGCGCTTCGCTATTATTGATAAAAAATCTATTCAAACATGCAAAGCGTCGAAGTCACTTCCAAAACAACCTCTTGAACACCTCATTACTTATATGCTAATGAATTCACAAATTCCAATAAATGTACCCATTATTCAATAACAATTGCACAACCGATTCCCATAATTGCAACCGCATTCACTCACAAGGGCCAAGGGCGACCGCATTGCAAATCCGACTGCAAGATATCATCGTTCCCAAAGGGAAAATATAAATAATAGGTACATAATGGATACGTATGGTAAACATAAGTGCGTGCGTGATATACTGACGTCCTTGCGTGAAAATATGGATAAGAATGTCTTTTATTTATTCGTCTTTATTGTGTCTAGCCTTTTGCTTCAATTTCGACCGGATGACAAGTGATAAAATCATGTTAAGGGCGCTTGTGCACTACAAGTAATTTTACTGTCCGGCATTCCGATTTTTTACGGTCCGGTATGGCACGCCATTAATCTAAATGCTAGCTTGTCCACTATACGTAATTTTACTGTCCGACATTTCACTTTTCCCTATTCCGGATGGTTTTTTGTGTCTACGAGTCGCTGTACATATAATTGTTTTCGAATGCCCACTTGCTTGGATTTTACTCTTTTTACAGCATATGCCAATTGAAAGCAAGCTCTTGTTTTACTTCCTTTTAGCTGGCAATGTGATTTGAAAAGTCGGTATTGTTATTTTTATATACATTGACCTATAATTATTATCTAAGTAAGTGTTGGTAAGTTATAGTTCAAGTGGGAATAGCTTTAGCTCCTCGTCACCGATTAAAATAAATAAGTGAAACACGCATTTGAAATCTCTTACGGAACTTTACTTTTTATAGAATAATATATCTTACGAAGTAATATAATATTTCATCTTCTATATTTTTTACTCGTTTCTTGTAAAATGCAAAAAAAAATATGATAGCATTCTACCGCCAAACTTCCTTGAACTGTACCGCACTGATCCGAGTAAAGACGGACAGGTGCACAAGCCAATTCATCGGATTTTTCATGCCAAACCGGACCGTAAAAAATCGGAATGCCGGACAGTAAAATTCCTTGTAGTGCACAAGCGCCCTAAGTTGTAGTAAAGGTTAAACTTTCTTATGTTAAAAATATAATATCGAAAAAATCGAGTCATTTTTAGTAAAATCGTAACAATAAAAAAATCTGACAAAATAAACCATTCCTCTCTGTAACTATTTCGGTACATAATGTAGGAGGTAGTCAGAAATAATTGTATCGTAGACAGTGCATATGACATTCATTCTACACACTGAAAAAAAAAAGAATAAGTGAAGATTGCAGTATCTTATTTACTATATTCAAAACACAGCATATGAAAAGTAACTAATGAAATACACGTTCGCAATGTCTCCCATTTAAACTTATACATATTATGAAGAACATGTTCATACGAGTTAGCGCAATAACGAGAGAAACTTGGCACGTAGTTCCCTTCCATTACCTTTACCGCTCCTTTTATATTTATCCTTAATATTTTCATAACTTCGCGATGCTTACGCTGAGCAAAAATAGTGAGAGAACTTTGCGAATTCTGAAATCCGGCTCAAAGGACCATTTTTGTGTTGATAAAAACAAAATACATACGGTAATTGAAAATATATATTTTTTTTACAAAAGGGATAATATAATTGCGGCGATGGTATGTATAAGAACATAGGAATGGAAAAGCTTAAGGGTTTATATATTCACAAAAACCCGGTTTAAGATAAGCAATCCACGAAACTGTCATTTGGGTAGGTTTAAAAGACAAGATTAAGAAATAAAATGTATTAAATAATATTCAAATCATTGAAGACCGATTTTTAGCACGTTTAAATAACAATTTTTAGCAGTGAAAATAAAGGGCATTTTCATTTCTATTTGTATTTATTTAAACTACACAGATTACGACTAATTGTTTGTGTTGACAATGAGCATAGATTTTTTGCTAGCTTCAAAGGAAAATACAACTGAAACAAAAAAGAAAGCCTTGATATTTGATCGCTTACAGATTATAGTACACGTTTGAATAGAAAAGAGTTTTACATTCAAGGTTGCGTAATTCCAGAAACTTAAAACAAAGTACCCTCAGATCGGTATCAGGTTCCCGTTGTTTCGCCGCTAAAGTGGGACAAACGAACATACATGTTACGCGAATGTAAAATACAAATGTGTAACTACATACTTGTATATTGAAGAGTTTTATAAAACTTTTGTTCGTGTATTCTTGCTTTGTTTCTCTACTATTTCAGATGAATATTTTTATCCATCCGAATATTTAGGTATTGATTTTCGAATAATCGTATTTGGAGTAAAATAAAATAGACCGCTACCTGTACCTGGACAATGTTACCTTGACCTTTAAACTTTACCACTGCTGTTTCTTCCTTCGTTAAATAAAATAATTCGGGCTTCAATCAAACGGCACGCTAATCGATTGATTTAGGGCCGATTTTTCAATCCCTGGTTAAAACTTACCCGTCCAATAAAGTATTACACGATAATATTAAAAAGTCACCTGTAAACTGTCAATTGCGGGCAATAAGAATACATTTTGAAATGGTAATTTCATACGTTATTCGTCGAATAAGTTTTAACCAAGGATTGAAAAATTAGCCCTTAATAATAAAAGGTGTCGCACAAATAAACAATAGTCTACATCTTTTCAAATTTTCTCATTCTCTTTTAAAACTAAGAAGGATTGTATTATATTTAGTTATTCCCATGTCCATATAAAATCTCTACTACAAATAGCTCGTGTAACACAGACCCTTCAATATTATATCAAACCTGAATTGATTGAAGGAATAAACAACATAGATCATAACCCTTACCATCTACGACCCCTTCCTTAATAATTATCCAACCCAGCCTTGTAAGTAAAGAAATTATTGATCAAACTAAAGTACCGTAGTTCTTGTATTGGCCAATGAACAGAAAGCGTGTCACGGTTGTTACGCTGAGACGTATGTTTCTTGTAAATTTATGGTTACTAGCTAAAGCACTAAAATCATTAAATACAGGTAACCTCACACCGTAGACTACACGATTTACTATCTATACTTATGGTATTACTAGCTATGTCTGTATACTTATGGTATGACTGCAGCTTTCTCCTTCAAATGTCTTCATTCACTGAGAGAATTTTGTTCCTTTATCCATCTCCTACTTTACTTTTTACATTTGTATGGAGTACAGATAAACTTTCGCGTGAATACTATTCCAATGTGCAACTAAAACAATGATGGAATGAAACAAAAATACCTGCTCAATTGCTCGATCCTATTCCGAGTAATTTAATATCCACGGCTATCTTCAAAGGCTCTGATAAACAGTCTGTTTACCAAAGATATATATGCCAGAAAAATACTCAAGGAAAGTACGTCATAATGAATATAAATTTTCCAGGTTTAAAATGCGTAGGCAGAGATAAGTAGACTCAACGATTGTATAAGTTCATAATAGACTTAATATATAACAAACGAGACTTAAGCAGTGAATACATCATTCCATAATATAATGGTAAATATCTCGAACAAAAGGTTAATAGGAGCATTATGTAACCTAGCTTATTATCACTTGATTAGGTTATTACATAATCTGCGACAGTAATTGGCATAATACTGTGTCAACATGCAATATAATTTGATTATTATAGGTCAAAGCGACTAATCAGATATATTGACTTACCTTTTCAGCAAAAATTACTCATATTATCATGACGTGTTTCCAATCAAGTGATGGAAAGACAAATTTTACTATAGAAATAAATTGAATACAGATTTATTCAGGTTAGATACTTATCCAAAATATAGAACCATAGTAGTATAATGATGCCATTTATTACAAAATCAGGAACAGAATATTACAATTCAGCTAGTTACCTGCATAGCTATATCAATGTAATCAGCACACGCTTATCTCACATTTCAAAATCAACTCCTGTATGTCATGAATGTATAAAATATGGCCACGTTTCATTGCAGCATTACACGACTGAAATATACATATGAATAATAAGCAAGTCGACCGCAAAGCGTCGCACCGGCGCGGCCAGGTATAGGCTGACGTCAGTCTAGCCCTAAATAGAGTTTCGCCGCAAGCTTTTGTAGTCACGAAGGCTTCGCAAACAAAAGGAATGCATGATGTTATTTTATTACGGCATTTCGGAAGATCAATAGCACAATGGAAACGGGAACGCAAATATTTCGAGCTCGCTAGCAAACACGGCGAAAAAAATAAAATTCCTCAGATCCGCGACTCGATCAAATATTGCTATATTTTCGTATGCAGAACGGGTAAGAGATCCGGGTTTTATGTTTTTGCGAAATTTCATTTTAAAATACGGGAATGGCGCTTAATTAGTTTCACGGTTGATATGTTCTGCTTCATTTGGAGCTTGTCTATAAATTGTTTGTTGCGCTGAAGTGATTTATGTTTATTATTAGAATTGAAATTAACTTGCTTGTCAGGTTGTGGGTAAAAAACGGTTGTATTTTTCTAAATCCGAGTATGGGTAGGTTTGCTTTGTAAAAATTTATGTAGTGGT
The DNA here is from genome assembly GCF_061535455.1 of Colias philodice. NCBI lineage: Eukaryota > Metazoa > Arthropoda > Insecta > Lepidoptera > Pieridae > Colias > Colias philodice. The sequence goes on along the minus strand of NC_143109.1, from coordinate 6,261,307 downwards.
GATACACCTTGTAATTTTAGTGGCAAACCTAGTATGTTCTTCAAAATATCATTAACCAAGATTATCTAATATTTAGACATCGTTAAAATATGGCGTCAAGAATGAAGATGATAAATTCAATAATATATTTCGTCGAATCAACCGTGATCTACGTTGCGAATTATTCAATTCTGAAAACTAGCTTAAGAGTTGATCTCGTTAGAAGCCTTGTAAGGAGTTCATAATAAACGTGAAAGCTAAAAGTGAATTTGAATAAAGACGTTAATTCGAACGTTAAAAGCCCCATTGTAAATCGAGTGTCACTTGAAGGTTCTTAGTTAGAATTAAAGAAAATTCCAGAATAATTCAACGAGCGAAAAGCTCGAATAGATTCCTTATAATCGTTGTTTTCGAAAGGTTATCTGCTTCTCATTCCATCAGGGTTCTATTATCTTGTTCAACTATCTCTGGGGTAAAATTGGACGGAGATAGTTGGCCTAATTGCATGGCATATAAACCGTTTATAGGTGAAGGCGACCATTGTCCATAAAACCATGGTTTTACGAGCGTGTAACAGTTCAAGGGCGGCCGTTGGACAATATAGAAATAGCAGAGATAGATTGTGAGATAGATATTTATACAAATATTGTAATAGACAAGCTAACGGGTGATTTTTTTTCTTTAGTTATTCTTTATTTATGAAGATCTAAGTTAGCTATGCTATTTCGTATGTGCTTGTGCTTAAAATTAAATAAATAACAAATTAAATCTTATAATTCGATAGGTTTTGGTCGTAGAATTCTTCGAAAAAGATAAAAAAGCACTTCCAATAGCCAAGTGAAGAGGAAAATTCATACTGATATTATAAATGCAAAAGTTATGATAGATGGATGTTTGTTTCACACAAGAATAGTTGAATAGTTCTGAAGGAAATTTGGCATGAAAATACAATTTTATCTTGTAATAGAAAACTCCCTTTTGACCGCGAAACACGTGAGATAAATTACTAACTTTTATACCAAAGACTCGGTGGTTACCGTTTAAAGTAATCTTAGATACATACTGCCTTGTTCGATATGTTTAGTCACCTTTGACCATAATCAACATAAAACTATTTTATTATTACATGAAATCATGCTATTTGAATTATTAATATGTACGGCTACTGTTTGCTTGGTCTTGTTATCATTGTTTGAATTTTTATAGTTACAATCAATGGTTACAAGTTCATTTCTTTTTTAGCTGCACGCCCCGGTTTCGCTGGGTTATAGGTTTTTATTTATAAGTCGTGTTTCTATACCGACTCTTTTATATTATATTCATTATTCAGATCATCATATTCTTCGTACCTGCAGTTACTTCCAAAATCTTCCAAATTCAGATAACAAGTTTTCTATGATCCAGAAATTTAATGCTGCATACTATTACTAACTAACACACATAAAAGCATTGACATGTGAAACACAAACAACAAACGCAGCGCTAATATCGTGAAAGGCTTCTGCGGCTAAAGTGGAGCCTCTACACTAGCGTAATAACTACTAGCGCGTAGTAATTAAACTGTAGATTAATTAGTCCACAAACACGCGACATTCGTATAAATTCAGGGTTACTGTAGTTTGCAGCGTGCTATGGGGGGGCCCTGTATTTAATGTGGGCCCACAATATTTTTAGAAACATCTTAATTATCGAAAGTTAATATATTTGTTGATCTTTTTCAACGGACTTCAAAAAAAGAAGGTTCTCAATTCTAGTCTTAGACCGGGAGATACTGACACAAAATTTCGAGTCATTTGTAACAGGATGGCGGTTCTACAGGGGTCTTAGTACGCAATGACAAAAAGAAAAACGATGGTGTGAACGCTGGTACCGGCGGCTTAGTCGCGTGGGCGTTAGTCGAACTCGTCGGAAAAATAGCGAAGTCAAACGATTTGTAACACAAAAATTTTAGAATTTACCGATAGCCCATAAAAAAGAAGTAGGCGGTAGTGTCATGCCATACTTTTCCGGTGTGACTTACAGCCCGCCATACCGACGCGAATGTGTTGATTTAAAAAAAACAATTCAACCATTTGTACCAGGCTAACTTTTGCACAGGTAACCATCGTCGTGCAGCCATTTACGAAAATCGCCATGCCATACTTTTCGGACGATTCCAAATGGTCGCCATACCGCCGAAAATCTGCAAATTTTTTTTTCGCCGAACCATTTGTAACACCCTAAATTTTTTTTTCAACAACTCCTGAATGATTATAAATAGAAGTGTGATAATGCCATACCTGTGGGAGGTGGCGAATGTGTATAAGATTTTTTATTTTATTGTATGATTTTATTCGTATTTTGAACGATTTGTAACAGTATGGCATTAATCTTTCCTATAAGTTTGAGGTTCAACAAATATTAATACAAAATTTCAAAGATCTAGGTGGTAGAAATCTTCACTTCTATAAATTAATAATAAATTTATTTATGAAGTATGGCAGCACTTTTTCCCCCTACTAGAAGTATGGCAAATATAATAATGGTCACATTTTATCAAATACTCTCCAAAAATCCAAATGCAATACTGGTACAAAAAGTTTGGCGAAAAAAAAAATTTTTGCTGATATTCGGCGGTATGGCGACCATTTGGAATCGTCCGAAAAGTATGGTATGGTGATTTTCGTAAATGGCTACACGACGATGGTTACCTGTGCAAAAGTTAGCCTGGTACAAATGGTTGAATTGTTTTTTTTTAAATCAATACATTTGCGTCGGTATGGCGGGCTGTAAGTCACACCGGAAAAGTATGGCATGACACTACCGCCTACTTCTTTTTATGGGCTATCGGTAAATTCTAAAATTTTTGTGTTACAAATCGTTTGACTTTCGCTATTTTTACGACGAGTTCGACTAACGCCCACGCGACTAAGCCGCCGGTACCAGTGTTCACACCATCGTTTTTCTTTTTGTCATTGCGTACAAAGACCCCTGTAGAACCGCCATCCTGTTACAAATGACTCGAAATTTTGTGTCAGTATCTCCCGGTCTATCTAGTTTTTTACATTTTTTTAACTCAAAATTTCAGAACAAATTTTTATATTTTTTTATTATTTCTATTTCAAAGCTGCCTGGCCTGAAGTCCCATTTAATTTTGCTATGACAATTTGAGATTGGTAGATTTTTGTTAAATAAATATTTAGACGGCGGTTTCAATTTTTTAAGCTAACCTATTATGATACACACAAGTTTGGGGCTCCGTATCGCTGATACGGCGTTAGCTACGCCCCTGTTACTGCGATAACACATTAGTTTTATACACTGAAACCTAAATTAAAACCAGATTTCGATGTTACACGCTATCGCTGTATCAAAGGGAAAAGGTTTTTATATGCCTTTCAAACGAAAGCCGTTTTGTGAAAGGGTTTTCAAAAGGAATTGATTTGAGATTTATTTACAGAATTTCATTAAATATAATTCGATTTCTGTTTAATTTTACATTCATTTTGGCGTATTTTTATGGATGAATACACTTACGTATGAAATTATAGATGTAAATCGTTATTTGAATAATTCTTAATTTCATCAGCTCTTATTGTGTTTTTGTCAAAGAAGTTTAAAGAATTTTATATTCACGTTAAATATTAAATACGCATTCTTACAAAAGCATTCACGGTGCAATTTAGTTTATTTTTTTATTTTTTTGTGATTATGTTTTGTTAATTCTTAATAAGTACTTAATACTTAATTGATTATGGATTTGTCTAAAGTTAAAACTATTTTCCACTGCCTGAAATATGCTTATCCGCAACCCGTTCCATCACAATAGACTTCAAACGAGTTCCACTTTCCAAAATCAAATAATCAAATTCAAATATCGAATACGGATGACCAATCGCAGCCGAGTATTGGCATGCTGGCTCGCAATTGGTCAGTCGGTTTGGAACTTTCGAGAAGTCTAGAATTTGATAAAACTGTCCATTAACTGTCACAGGCGCGGTTCCATCCCGCAGATTGCGGTTGGAAAGTTTGGAAGCTCGGACCGTCTTATTTAACTTCGATTGTGGACGTCAAAAGAAAAATCCAAGTGTATTAGCATTGAACGTAATAAAGAGTTGAGTGGGATTATTTTGCTAAACGTTTATTTATAACTTCTATTTAGGGAGCTACGTTTATAGACTTCATCTTCATTGTTTGTTTTTAGTTGTGGTGTCTATGATTTTCCTTTGAGCGTCTTGAGAATATATTGTTGAACGGTTTTATTCCTTAGTTTTTATTTCGCTGTTCAACTTCTGCTTTGAATCTCGTGTAGGTAAGCAATATGATGCTTATATCTAATTGTATTAACATAATCTTCTTTTCAATTGTATCCCATACCAATCAAAATCTGCCTTCATTAAATATCAAAACCAGTCACATAAATTTCATTAAATTAACCGTTCCACTTTTAGCTCAACAAATATCTATGAATTTTAGGTGAATTTCATATTCTAAAAATTTACGTTACCCTGTTTTTTCAAACATAGCTAATAATTTATATCAAAGCCTAAAAACACAAAAAAAAATGTAACAAAAATTAATTCAAAATGTATATTAACGAAGACGGATGGGTTATCAATGAAACATTGCATTTCAGTATATTTTAATGGCGAAAAATTGTCACCATCAATTATAACGGTTTCCATCATATCGCTGGATACTGCCATTAACTGGAGATAAGATTAAAAACTGATAGTAATGGATGACCAGCTTGAAGGTATATTTTAAAATAAATAAATACCTATTGATTTATGCTTATTAATAGTATGAATGTGATTAAAAACACGTGTGTTTGTTACAGTTACACCTCAACTGATGAGCGGATTAGGATGAATTCTATATTAAAATTGTAAAAAATCGTGGAAATTAAGAAAACTACTAGAAACCCATTATAGGTTATACATTAGTAAGAAAATCAAACTCCGCGGATTACCTTATGCGTAGGTACTGTAACAACGGTGTTAGAGAATATGTAACAAATTAATTATTATATGGTTGAGGGTAAATGAAAATCTGTTTCTGCTTAATAAACTCTAGTCTGTCGTTGAAGCCCGCCTTTCATTGACGTATCCTTGACGTATCAGGTACTTACTTAAAAATGTGAATTTTAATATTTACCCATCTCCAAAATATCTCCGACTTTTTAATTTTATACCCGCCTTACCTGAAAAGATAACAAAAAGATAAAACATGTTCCAGACAAAGCAATACGTTTCATTATACAGAATCCTTGTAGCGAACCGTTTTTGATGTTTTCTTTCGTCTACATTTTCACAAAGAGACGTCAAAGGTCATTGTAATTTGTGTTCTATTTACACTTGTATAAAGAATGTTTTCTTTTAATTTCACACTGATTAACACAAATTAGTCGCAGTATAATTAAAGAATTCTAATTACGTTTATGATTGTTTTGTGTTAAACCTAAATTAAATCAAATCATATTTTCAAACCACGAAACTTGAGATATAGAATGTTGAATACATAAAATAACACGCAGATATTATACACAACATTGTAATATGTACGTACGGTCAGCAAAAAAATATCATTTCTGAACCTATTAGGTACGTTAATTTCAATGAGACATTAGGTATGTCTTCACCTATTTTTACGATCATATTTACAAATAGATATAATTTTGTATCAAACATAAATTTCATTAAAATAAATATAGAAACACGAACTGTTAATTTGACCCAACACTGGCTGGGAATGTAAATTACATTCACCTCTTGTTGCAGTGTCTAAGATGCAGCCAAAGCTTCTTTAGAACTTTGAATAGCAGTAAATTATATTTTGCAAGAAGAAAATGTCTAGAGAACGAAAGAAAATGAAGTACCTATACTAAAATCCACCAAGCTACCGTGCAGATTGAAAAATAGAAGACAAATCCTTAAAAAAAAATTCTAATACATGTTGCTTTAGAAGGTAATGCCATTTCCCTTACTCATTATAGTCATAATGGTGGTTAATAATCTTATATATAAAATTCTCGTGTCACAATGTTAGTCTGCATACTCCTCCGAAACGGGTGGACCGATTCTCATGAAATTTTCTGTGCATATCGGGTAAGTCTGAGAATCGGCCAACATCTATTTTTCATATGTACCACGGGCGAAGCCGGGGCGGACCGCTAGTATAATATATATTAAGTTTCTTCGCGTTGCCCTTCGTCATACTTTTCAAAAATTGATTAATTATAAATTTGGATGTATTTGCTATCCGTACCTAATTCTGGGTATCATAAATTCGCGTCACATAACAACTTATAATGATTACATTGATGTCACCATTACCAGATGTAGGTAGCTAGTGCTAATGTGCTTATCAAACAATGATCATCAGCAATTCGACAATATAAGGACTGAATAGTTTACAATATGTAAATTGTTAGCGTTTTGTTTTAATATAGTTAGCAGTAAACAGTTGAAATATTGATAAACCTCTCCAAATCGTTAAGGGGATTTCATAAATTTAATTTTCAAAATTTACAGATGCATTAATTACCTACGCTATTCCCTTTTTTATTCAGAAAAAATTCAATGCTTTGATAACTCTGACTCCTTGTTTTGTAGCCATAAACAAAGTCGACGTCATTATTTGCATATGCACGTTTCTTAGAAAAAAATCTGGTAACAACCAGTTCTATTCAAACACACGCGAAACTATTTAAAAACCGCCTATTTACCGCACTTGTAGCTAAGCAAATGGAAACACCAACTGACACATTTGCGGCGTAGTTTACGAAATATTCTGGAACATTCCAAAATTCCTTTAATTGCAATTTGTACTTGAACAATATTTCACCCTTGTTAGGCAACAACGGTTAACCTTTTTCTTTCTGTTACGAACTTTGGAGAACTTATTTTTACAGGACACGGATATTCAATTTCAACGTTCGAAAACATTCGTATTTTTCGAAATGAAAACGCCGATATCGTTATACTTTTTTGTTTATTTTTACATTCAATATTACAAGTTTTATGCAAGTCTAAAGTTACAGTTTGAATAAAAACATGTAGCTATACCAGAATATATACAGACATAAGAAACAAGCGTAGTCTAGGAATAACTTTACCATTATACTTTTACAAGAAGCCCGCGGCTTCGCCCGCGTTTTCAAAGGATAACCCGTATAGTTGCCGTTCCCGGGGATTTCCGGGATAAAAACTATCCTATGTGTTAATCCAAGTTACCCTCTATATGTGTGTTAAATTTCATTGTTATCGGTTCAGTAGAATTTGCGTAAAAGAGTAATAAACATACACACACACACACATCCTCACAAACTTTCGCATTTATAATATTAGTAGGATGAACCCCATCTTTACACATCTTACACAGGACTACATGTTTAATCGATTGTAATACAATTGAATATATATTTCCGTCTTACTTAAGATCGGAAAGACCCAATACCCGTGTTACTTTACGATGGGAAAGGTATCACTAATTTACGATAATCTTAATACTATTATAAAGGCGAAAGTTTGTATATGGATGTATGGATGTATGGATGTATGGATGTATGGATGTTTGTTACTCTTTCACGTAAAAACTAATGAACCGATTACAATGAAATTTAGCACACATATAGAGGGTAACTTGGATTAACACATAGGATAGGTTTTATCCCGGAAATCCCACGGGAACGGGAACTATGCGGGTTTTCCTTTGAAAACGCGGGCGAAGCCGCGGGCGGAAATCTAGTCGACTAATAAAATCGATGTCTCGATACAATGATGTCTAACTCCCAGTGGGCTATCTGTTATCGTTACTTAAACCAACAGGAGCATATTGTTATTCCGTTTTTATTGTGACCCATATTGTAGGACTATGATTGTATGAGGAATACAGGGTGTCCCAAAATTGGTATACTATTCACGAAGGAACTTGTAGTTTTGCATACACTGATCACGTAAAAAATACTTAAAACAACAAAATTACGTCATAAATTTTTTGCTAAATTTTTCCTGAAAATCCATGTTTTCTTCTCTAGCTTCGCGCAGCCGTCATATACCGCTTCTCTAATGTGAGCATTTTGTCTATGAAAACATAATCTTAGACGATAGCTCATGTGCTGGTGGCAAAAATGGACGGGTTGCTTTTTAAGGGTGTACACAAAGAGTTTTAAGAATTCATCTATTTGAAAAAAAAATGCGTCTGGAATTTTTTAAGTATTTTTTACGTACTTAGCGTATGCAAAACTATAACCTCCTTTGAGCTTAGTATACCAACAGTGGGACACCCTGTATACAGCAATATGTATTTGTTTATTGATATTTGAAGAGGAATACACCTATTCAATTACCACAACAAATTTATTTACTTACTTGTTTAAAGTTAAAGAATTTTCCATTTCAAAGTGTAAACTTAGTATCGCAATAGGACTATCTGTTAGAATTAAATCTGGAGGAGACAAGTATAAGTACCAGATCACCACATACAAAATTTAAAATAAAATATATTATACATAGATCCTTTATAAGATAATCACCCGTAGTAGGTATAATATCAATTACATGGGTCATTTCCAATCCTTACTTTATCTTATACTCACACAATCACAAATCCATCACACACACATTCATACATCTACACATCAATACACACATACCTCTATCCAACACACACACCTCAAACTAAACTAACTAACACACTTATAACGGTCTCATTAACTCCTTCAATAAGGATAGAGGATTTCCTTTGATGTGTACCGATTAAAGGGATTCGATTATCTGATATCGTAGTTTCAATCGTGAAAAAGATCTTTGTGTGGAACGTGTATTAAGTTGCAGGCATTGATATGGAAATTAGATATTTTATAACTAACTAGTTTTTAAGAGGCTTTATAGCAAAATTATAATAAGGAATATAATAAAGAAAATAAGGCAATTGAAATGGCGATGGACGGGACACATGACTAGGGACAGTAAAACGAAATGGACACAAATATTAACAGAATGGCAACCACGTGATGGAAAAAGAAGGAAAGGTAGACAAGTGAAGAGATGGATAGATGATATTAAAAAGGTTGGAGGAATAGTATGGACCAGACATGCGAAGGATAGAAATGAGTGGAAGCGGCTGGAAGAGGCCTATGTGTCACAAGACACGCTGATCAACAAACCAGAAAATCCGATGTGTTAGATAATAGTGTTTAGGATAGATTTAGTTTTATATGTATGTTTGTATCAGCAATAAAGGCTTAAATAAATAAATAAATAGCAAAATTATATTTATAATGTTTAATTACTTTATTTACCTTATACAATCTTTTAAAATGTTAAAACTCGTTTGTTTTTCTTGCAAATAATAGAATATATTCTAGCAATCTTTAAGATCTGAATTAAGAATAACGTAGGTACACATCTATTTACGTATACTATTCATAGAAAAATATTTACCTACCTACGCAACTTAAGAAAATCCTACACTAGGCAATGATTTAAAATTTTCAACGTTTTCTTTCGCACAGGTACAAGCTTTTAAAACGTATATTAAGAATACCGAAAAGAAACTTACTGTACCTTAGATATATGTTTATAACAGATTCAGAGAACATATTTTACAATATTCACAAGGATATCGCAACATGATGTTCGCACTGGAGTATCGTGTTTATTTTTACACGTGTATTTCATAGGAAACCGCATTCATGATCATGCAGTACATATTGTTTGAATTATGTATAATAAGCTAGCTGACCCACACAGCTTTATCTGCACTCAAGATGGATATTTTTTCACAATTTTTCATTGTTGCTTCGCTCTCAGTGGTCGTTGTTGATGCTAAACAGCTTATATAGGCAATTGGACATGTATAATATTTTCTCAAAACGTATGAACAGCATTTTTACAAATTTCTTTATTTTGTGTACGAGTACTGAGTAGGTCATAAAAAGATTTCAGTAACATGGATATTTCCCTTACAACACTGTTACCAAGCATTAGATTAAAAAATATACATTTCAATGTATTTTGTGTAAAAATCTAAAAAAAAAACATATTATCACACAAGAACACACAAAATTGGCAATTAGAAAAGCTTCCGAAAAGGTCTCTTTCCATTGATTGGCCCTAAACACGAGTTATGAGCCGCGGGGGAAATTAAACGGCTCACTTATCCGAAGTACACCAAAAAATTCGCTTTTCAATAATTGTTTTGTAAAATTTTTTATAAAACTGATGAATGAGTTCATACGTTCATACATTTTACGAAAAATCACAGTCGAATTTTCGAGTTTTGTTTCGTTTATGTTGTGTGTGATCAATCTTTCTGACAGCTTTTTTATTATTTTATACTGAACTAGCGGTCCACCCTGGATTCACATGTTGTACATATATTACAGGCTATAGCACTCAGAGATAACATACATATCCAACAGGCAACAGTGAAGCAATTTTGGACATCGATAGAGTAGTTTCTGAACCCGCGTTCATACAAACGAACGAACCAACTCTACAGTTTTATATAATTAGTATATAAATATAGATTTTAGTGCTATTCATTTAATTATTTATTGTAATACTTACAAAATTTACCAGATGAAGATGAAATATAGAAAATTATGATATAATAGATAAGTATTTCAATATAACGTGCAAAATTATCAAACAGTTACCGGGAAATATTGAAAATTATTAATCATTTCAAATTAATTCCATTTAATGATGGAATTCAATTACGAAAATGAGTAAAGACAAACACTTCATTACTATTTTCAAAAGGGACTTAATTTTGTTCCTACCTACATACCTACATTAAATTACTTAAAAACATGTTTATTTCGACTTTATTTTAAAATACATAGGAATGCATTATATTATAGTACTCAAGTATATATTACCTAAACGAGTAGACGGAAGTTAAATCTCTTTTCCAGCAATCTTCTAGTCCGATGGGAAATAAAAAGATTAGGAACAGGATCTTCCAATATAGCTACATAATGCGTTTTAAACCTTTCTACTGAATTTGATTACTAAATTAAAATTACACATAGGTAAGTATTCGTGACCCAAATAAACAGAAAACCTACGATTAAATACATTTATTACGACATATTTTAATTTAAACATCATTAAATATTCTTCTTAATAAATAGGTATGTACATACTGAATTAGGTATTTAACGTGACTAGAAGCAAGATTCCCAGAAAAATGTGTTCCATCAATCATAATAGTGAAAATACTTCGTCATCATCAATCTATTAATGAGACTATAGCAAGGGCTTAGCGATTGTTTATTTATTAATTTGCTTGTACAGAAGATAAACTTATTTCAATAAAAAAAACATCTTGAAAAGTTGAAAAGCATATCAATATGATTCCATATATTTGCAATCGCAGGTCTAAACATAAAGATATTCCACTCATTACAAATCAAATAGTGAAATCGTTTTAAAATTAGGTAGTTATAACACTTAACAAAATGGCCCAATATTTTTTTACAAAACACTCTTCGTGTTATAAATTCTACATAGAAAAGCTCAATAATATCAAACAACTTTTCATCATTACATTAACAGAAGCAAACATTTAAAAAGTCACTTGAAATTACCACAAAAATTCTTAACATTCCGTTCAAAGTGTGCCAGAGTCGTTCAAAAGCTTTTATAAGATCAGCATTAACGACACCTTTGAAAAACATCAAATACATTGCTCGCTACATAGGATATCACTATACGTAACATAAAAAGTACGCCTACCTATGAAGCAATGTATGTTGTAAAATTTTATACATGAATCGAGTCTTGAAAAAACCTACCACATTGGTTATGGCATTCATCTCTACCTATTCATGCGTTTTATTACATACCGAGAAATAAAATTATATAATTTCAGCTTTTACCAGACTGTGTAAGTTCAATTTACGACATGTCACTTATCCTGTGACATTTTCATTTACAAAAGTTAACGAATCGGGGGATTCGTTCGAAATGTAAGGTTTTTTTTACTATCTACGTTTTATAAGCTTTTAGCTTCAACGTTTAAAATGTAATGGTTTTAAATGCGAATAAAATAATTCCTTTCGTGAGTTTCAATCGTCCCTATAAGCACAATGCTATAAGGCTAGGTACTATTCTGTGCTAGAAGGACCATCTTTGTAACGGCAAAAATTTTAAAATTGTATTTTAAACTTATTTGAGCACTTTAAATCCATAAATAATAAAGACAAATATTCGTGAGTTCGGATTATGGATGGTCTGATTGATAAAAGCTTCATTTGAAACAGATTCGAATTTCGCATCACGACTAACTTATTCCCGTTCATTTCTTTGAAAACTGAAGAATGATTAAAACATTTTCCAGGTAGTAAAATACTATAAATATACCAATAATTCTCGATACGAAACTGAAATTCATAAAATAGAGAATTACTCCTAGGAAGAATTAATAAAGCCTTTTTAATATATGTACCTACAATATTACCTGAATAAAAAATTATAATAATTCAACATACACACACAATAAAATGAACGTATAACATACAATACGCAACAAACCCCTCATTTCGTTACAAAATAATGCAATGCAAATGTATTTAGCGATACTCAAGTAATTTACGCTCAAACATTCACATCACGCACAAGACAGACGCAGGATATGCTTCGACGCGTGTAAGTCTGTTCACAATTGTGTTGTGTGTGTGTGTCATATATTTGGTGACAGGGTGACGTCATTGTTTAATTCACTAGCCGAGTGAACAAAAAAATATAGCTTTTTAATGTGTAATGGTATAACCGAAGAAAGACGATGAAAAGCTTAAAATCGCTCACGATGATATAGGTCATATAAATTATGAAAGAAATTATATTTCTTCATAAAAATGAATAATAGAGTAGACAACCACAATCTTGCGATATCCATACTAATATTATAAATGCGAAAGTAACTCTGTCTGTCTGTCTGTTACTCAATCACGCCTAAACTACTGAACCAATTTGCATGAAATTTGGTATGGAGATATTTTGATACCCGAGAAAGGACATAGGCTACCTTTTATTGCGAAATATGTACCACGGGCGAAGCCGGGGCGGACCTCAAGTATAATATAAAAACACAAACATAGCTCATAATAAATGATAGCTATGTTACAGAATCTGGCTCATAAGCAATTCAAAGTCACTTTACGACAAATACCTCAAGTTCCTCGAGTATCTTCATATATCTCAAGTTACAACTTGAACAAGTAGCAATTCGAAATGGTTCATATCCTAATAGAAATGTAAACTTTTCCCTGCAACATGACTCTATAATATGAAGTACTAGATTTCCGCCCGCGGCTTCGCCCGCGTTTGCAAAGGAAAACCCGCATAGTTCCCGTTCCCGTGGGATTTCCGGGATAAAAACTATCCTATGTGTTAATCCAAGTTACCCTCTATATGTGTGCTAAATTTCATTGTAATTGGTTCAGTAGTTTTTACGTGAAAGAGTAACAAACATCCATACATCCATACATCCTTACAAACTTTCGCCTTTATAATATATATGAGATGTACCTACCACCTTATTTGTAATGATCGCCTAGAAGTTTGATATAATTTAACAAGTGAAGATTGTTTGATGTTAGAAATACCCTCACACGTGAATAATATTCAAACAAAACAAAAAAAAACATATTTTACAACTCCATAATTATCCCATAATAACTTCTACATCAACAATAATTACTGGAGAAAATTGAAAACTGCTATTTAACAAACACAAAAGACATTATAAAAAGCAATCAGAATTCTAAAAGGAATTCAAGCTGAGAGATTATTCACAGCAAGTAATATCTGAAAGATCGAAAAAAAGCGTAATAAGAACCAAGATTAAAAAAGTGCCGCAAAAACTAGATGAAACCCGTTCGAAGCAGACAGCTCGGGTTTTTGTGGCCTTTTCTACAATTAATCGCAAAGTTGTCTATTATTCGAGATTTAAAAGGACTCGACTTAGCTGCAGTGCCATTATTCACTGGAGAATCATCAATTTACTTCTGAAAATATGAAATTGTTATTCAATTTTTTGTGAACTATTTTTTAAATATTTTTAAGGTACTTAATAAAAACCTACGCATTATTGACCGCATTGTGGCCAACCGCATACTGCATAGAAGCCTATACAGGCTCCTGTCAACAAATATAAAATTGACATCCGAAACCAAAGCAATATAAAGTCGTGTAATTAGTTCTGCACATGTGTACGACATAGAGACATCGATAACGTATTTTGTCTGTATAATCATCATCATTATCTCATTGTATTGATTATTGTCTGAACTTTTGCAATATTGATGCTCCTTTGTGAATGTCACATCGTGAAGTGCGATCAAAAACACCGCGTCCTATAAAATTTCCCTTACTTATAATGACGACGTAAATAATATCAAGGAAAATTTACATTAAACAAGAAATTGTATCAAATAGTTTAATACATAATTGGGTCACATAGGTCGCCTTTTACCTTTTCAGTTACACAACCCACACAGAGACACCAATCATAACGAGATGATATCGAATAGATTAGAATATAAACGAACAGCATTCGCAAATGGCATTATGGTTCATTACGCATATTTGCAGGCTATTAAAGCGCATTGAACCGATATAGACTGGTAGTGAGCGGTATTTACTGGAATATACTGGATTGAACCGGATTAAGCTGTGTCTGTCTCCTTATATTAACGTCAGACGAATAGACAATCGCTCAGGTACGGTTCGAAATCCAATTCCGTTCACAATATGGTTTAATTTTGAAACATTCCCGTAATCAATGGCCATTTATTAGGGATATATTTGGTCAAATATATGAGAGATACGAATGGAATATGGCACTTGATTTGGAGAATTTAATAGTGACAGTCGAAATTGAATCGCGTATCCCGATGCAGGGAGATTATTAAATTTTAACGTTATATTCGAAATGCACAACATTTGGGACCATCGAGTTTGAATTTGTCCTTTTGTAGGCAGGTAACTTTATTGTGCCATGCTTTGCATATCAAAACGTTTTAAGAGTAAATATATTTGAAATGCGCTTTGATATTTTAACTTTGCATGACGTAGGTACTACTTTGTGTTTGTATTCTTTAGTACTTGTATTCGGACAATTTGTAAAATTGTTTCCTATTACTACTTATTACATCTCCACAAACATGATGTTTGAAAAAAGGCGTTTTGTTAAAGGTCAGATCTTTTATGAACGGAATTTCCTCAAAAAACTCGGATACAAAACAAATTCTTTACTTTATTCCGCCCTCAGATAAATAAAAAGTTATTAACAGAAAATGTTAAGGATCTCAAGGGTTCCTAAATGTGCTCGACGCCGTCGTTGCCTTGTTAGATATCAGCAAAGAGTCATTGAGTTCTGACGCTCTTACCGACGGAGCTTCACACGAATCGGCTCATTCAATCCACACAGATACTTGCAATTTACGCCTAAATGCCCTTTATTTAAGGTGCAAAATCATGTGGCCAAAATTCTGCCAATATAATTAATATGTGTGAAGTGGGTAAACGCACGTGATGTTTCGCGAAACGCGTACCATAGGCTTTATCGTGATTTCTTATAAATATGCGAGAGCGTATAATATCATGCCAAACAAATTGCCGTAATTTTTGATGCGTCTCCTTGGTACCATGGTTAATCTTGTTTGTCATTCGAGCCGAAGTATATCAATATTTTTCTCGAAAATATCAAGTCCGTGAATGAAAACAGTCTTCGATGTTTATTTTTTAAATACTCCGCTAACTCCGGCACATTAGCTTTCCTGCTAAATGGGTGACATGAGTGAACCATTACGTCAACAATGATAAGAACGTGAATAAAACAGGCTAGCTCCCTTTATTCCTGCCCTGAAGTTAAAAGGGTTACACAAAGCGTTCTAAATGAACCGTCAAAGAAACGAGAAATGTTTAATTGGAGCCTTACGAAGGACAATAAATTTCAGCGGACCTTTATCTCCAGGACAAAAGGGACTTAGTTCAGGGCAAACTGTATGAAGAATGTCTAGGTGGGGCATCATTAAAACAGAAAAAATAAGGATCTCATTCATGAGTAATTTATTGTTGCCTACTTTTCATATTTTGGTCATTATCTCGCTGGGCGTATTCTAGAACATTTAGCGCGAGAGGATTGTTAATTAGAACTCCACCCGTATTTGGAAATTAAATAAATGCTGCTCTCAAAATTAAACTAAATGAAGCCTGGATTATCTAATGACTGAATTGGGGATGAATGTGTTGAAATTTATGTAGCCTAATGAAAACCATATGAGTTCATCTGAAAATTTTAATACTAGGGTAGCTGAAATTCTAACATACATGTACAAAAAACGACCAAACATTAATAGTAATCGTCCATTCATACATTTCCAGGAAAGTGTATAAAGCAATTTAATTTAGCAAACATCAGATAATGGCGTTTACAAATGCTTTGAAACAGATCATAAACTGAGCCAAACCAAATATTAGGGGTAATTTGGAATTCAATTTGCGAGCTGAATCAAGAGATCAGTGTAAAGCAGTTATGGGCGTCGTAAAGTGTCGACGGAGGACAAATAAGATCTGACATTCGCAGTCTCTGTGATAATAAAACATAATAAGTATCTTAAAGCGTAATAATTCTACTTGGGTATGAACATTTTGCAGGACTTATTAGCGTATTTTTAGCAGAAGAAAAGGTGAAGAACCTGAAATTTCTTTAACCCATTGACCACCGAGCAGCCCGATCGGGCCGAGACACAATAGATTTTCTATTGTGTCTGTGATCCGAGGACTGACGGATTAAGTAAGCTATCGTTAATAATGCTACCATTATTTGATTACAAGAATAGGTTAGAATTATTAGAAATACGTCAAAAGAAACAATATTCAATTACCTGCACTGTTATAGTTTAATTCTAGTAGGTACACTTTTCTGAATCAACAGTCGATTGATCTCAGCAAGCTCGTTGGGAATTTAAACACCAATAGCATAATTATTAACTTCTCAAACTCCATTATCTGACTTTAATTAAGTTATTGCTCTCGTTATTTATGCAACTAATTGGCGAACACACTTCGATACAGGCCATGTCACAGTAATGACTAAAACTAATTAGGCCCGTCCGAGACCAGCGAGCAATGTTTACTCGAAACGTTTCATTTAAATGGAGCCGTCCATTTGGAACAAAAACTAATTACATTTAGACAAAAATCAGCAGCTTGGCTCGCTACGAGATTGCTTCGCTAACACGTATCGTGAGCTGGTATTGTGCCAACCTAACACTGAAAACGAATCGGCATTACGATGATCACACATGTGCCCAGATGCGATCTGAAAAATTGAGGAAATTCAATAGAATGTCGTCTACGGATAGCATCTTGTTATTATTGTATTGTACACGATACACGTTATTTATTTCGCTTTGTATTCGTATATTGCATTGATAAATTGATGGGAATTTTAATGGAAGCGCCAGTGAATTTTAGAATAGATGATGATAGACTATGATGCATCAAGCAAGCAATGTTATACATGTAACTGTGTTGAATTAGATCACTCTTTCTCAGTTGAGTTATTAAGAATTGATACTTCGCTTTATCTCTTGGGATATGGAAAAGATGTCAATTAAATCTCTAACAATAATGATCAAAGCGAAGAAGATGGACAAATAATAGAAGATGTGGAATTTACTTTTCTAAATACGTCTTCCCTTAAACAAAGGTAGAGAGATACAGATGACAACAACTTATGATGGTTAAAATTAAGTTCCGTTGGAGAATTTCTCGCAACAAAAGGCAGTGGAAATAAAAACACAACAACACAAAACTTTAAAAGAACCGTATCTATTATATTTGCTAGATTAAAATGTCACAACTTTTTCCTTCTCAACTCACGGAGATAACAGTTTCACTGCAATATAAATAAATAACTTACTGTAAATTCATTCACACAAAAGCTGGCACGTATAAAGTAAAAAAAGCATTTATCGCTAACAACAAATTGACACATTTCAATGACTGCATTGAGCTGTTAAAAAATAACGCGACAGATGTGAAAAGCGTCAAACAAGAATCTTTCTTGTTGTGATTTGAAAAGGTATTCAAATTTCAAACGCCGCGCCGACGTGTATAGAGTTTAGAGAGCGCTTGGCTATATTGCCTCTGCTCTTCTAATTGTAGATAACACCGGGCTCGTTTTATTGTAAATGTAATTTATGAAACTATAATTACACTCTGTTTAACATAATTAATATATCACCCAAACTAATTGCGCGCTCATTTCGGGATAAGCTGGTCTAGACGAATTTCCCAGAATTTATGATAGCCTGTATAGACCTTAAATTATAATATTTTTGTTCGTTAACAAAAAACTAAACGAAAAATAACGGATTCTATTACGTGAAAACGTGATCCTCTTAAAATACAAGCACATATATGTACCTAAACTCTTTAAAACGAGCTAGTAGCTTTGGGCTCGGTTATTAAAAATGGAGATAATCCTTGCGATGAAAAACAAACAATTTACTGTAGTCCCGAGTTGTATTTTCAGTTCGAATTAATTTACAGGAATGACCTTTTTTAAATATCCGAAAATCGCGATTAGCTCCTGGTAAATTTAGGTTAAATAAAAATAGCATGACCGCTTTTTTTATTTAATCTGCAGTAAATAATTCTGGAGTCGGCTCAGGAAAAATCTCAAGATTTGAAGTATTGCAAAAGTTTATTTTGAGATTACCTATAGGTAGAATATATTTCTCCCTTTTTTAATTCGAATTATTATCAGTAACTCTGAATCGGTCTTTATTCTAAACACTACATAGTATAAAACAAAATCGCTTTCTCTGTCCCTATGTCCCTATGTGTGCTTAAATCTTTAAAACTACGCAACGGGTTTTAATGCGGTTTTTGTTAATAGATAGAGTCATTCAAGAGGAAGGTTTTAGTATACCTATAATTTATTATGTTTTAGACAAAGCGGGGGAAGCCGCGGACAGAAAGCTAGTTATATAATAAAACGATGCCTTCTATTAACTTAATATATCGATATCTTAATCAACCAACATAATATATTCATAAATAAATTGAATTTATTAACAACCGTTTAACCCTTTGCCACAATCATTGCTCCACCATTAGTTTTTCACTATACCCAAGCTTCTCGCTTCATTTCCAACAATTTTCTCGAGTAACCAAGCGAGTAATTGTGCAAATTAACACCTTCATACACCATTCGGTTCATTGAGATCGTCGTTGTACACTTAGAAAAAACTTCCCTTATAATTTATGACGTCACAAAAGACGTAGTTAGGAATCAATTTTTTAGAAAAGCTTTGTCAATAAACAGTCGAAATATTATTTTTTATGGCATGCATATAGAGCTCGATTGAAAGTACAATTATTGAAGATTGATGCAATCCTAGATCATAAATATATTATTAATTTCAGGCATTAGTGGTCTAACAGGTTTATTATAGCCTATGCCTATGATTTCATAGATTTCTTCGCTCCCTGTCACTAAGTAATTCCACCCACGAAAGAAGACAATCAACGATGAGTGTAAACAACGCTTAAGTTTATAAACCTTTTCTATTCTCTTCAAGTAAACAATAATAATAAATTATTTACTAGCCCAATTAAGAGTTTATAGGTAATAAAAGTAAACATATCATACTACAGGTAAACGCCTACATACATTTAACGATTCGACGCCTACACATTCAAATGAGCTAATCTTTTTTACACATGACTTGATTTATTGTTTTCCTAATGAATTAAACACGCAATTTGCATTTTAGGTTGAATGAATCGTAAAGGTATTGTTTTGAATAAATCATTTTTAAGAAAACAAAACAACTAGCTCGCGTTATTTCTTTTGGAGGCAAATAATTTGGCACCACCGCGACCGTCTCATTTTTTTAATAATTTTTATTGAAATGGCATTTACGCAATTAAGCGAAAACCATAATTTATTTAAGAAAAATATGGCTAATTAGCTAACCGAGATAAAGTTTTCGTAAGTTTTTGCTTTTCTATCATTGAAACAAAAGAGCACTCACATAATTCCAGTGCTTTTATAGCGTTAATGAAAATAATGTAATTTAGAAAGTTTCTTACAAATTAATAACACAAAATATAAGTTATCTCCTCTATCTATTCTAAGATAATATTTTTATGCGGAAAAAATTAATTTCTTATTTGTTTGAATAGTTTCATCTCGTAGAACAATAATTATTATGAACAATGAAACATAAAAGAGCTCTGTGGAGATGTTAACATTTAATAAAATAACAGCATAGGTACCTTCTATAGCTTTATCTTTTCTCACTATAGTGTTCTTACATAACAATATATTATTTTTAGCTACCACGCGAATAGAGGCTTTTGTTTTAACCGACTTCAAAAATGAGAGTTGGTAGGTTCTTTTATTATTGTGATGTGTACAATATATTTTACCTATGTTTATTACCCAATACTGTAGCTATAAGTAAACCGATTTGGAACATTACGATACTATTTATAAATTGGTTAAACATAGTTAATGCTAAGCGTTAGTAAGTAGGTTGAAACCGCAGTATAAAATAAAATAAGCAAGCTTTTTCAGTACAAACAAAATAGGATTATAAGTCCAGTGTTAATATACTGAAAATAACAAAAAGGTTTCACATTACCCTAACGTTTATTACTCTACACTAGTAAGTTTTCAAACCGCTTCAACCAGAGCACATTAACTGCCAACAGTAAGTAACCTAATCTAGGCTTTTTAAACTCCGTTGCGTTTTATTAATTTTTCTACGAGTAAAGTTTCAATGAGATGTGTGAAACTTTGCGATTCAAATTTTATATTATTGCTTATTGTAACCTTTATACGTTTGTACGCATTCTCAAATACCACGTGGAAAGGTGCCTGAAAGATCTTCCAACAATAAGTACTTACATTGTACCTTAGTTACAGTTAGTATCACTACATAGTATAAAACAAAGTCGCTTTCCCTGTCCCTATGTCCCTATGTCCCTTTGTACGCTTAAATCTTTGAAACTACGCAACGGATTTAGATGCGGTTTTTTTTAATAGATAGAGTGATTCAAGAGGAAGGTTTATATGTATAATAAGATCCATTAAGTAGTGGAGAAGTACTTTTATTTTTGAGGTTTCTAATGTGATGTCGTAAAAAATTACATTTATTCCGCTTACATTGCAAACGCAGGCTGAACCCTACGAGTTTTATCAAAATAATGTACTAAGTATTATACACATTGAAAAGGTCTACAGAAAAGTCCGCGATGGTATATGTCTATCTCTTATGGATAACCCACAATAACTTTTTTTTGTCATTTACTTTTTACGACAAAAAATGGCTAATTTTCGAAGCGATTTTAACCAATACAGCATTAATCCTTAACCAATTAAATACCATGGATACATTGTTCATTTAATATAGATCTATATGGCCCTTTACACCGTATGATTTAAGTGAATATTTTCGAAGATATTACAGATTTAAAAATTGCAGGACGTAGCGTTTGCGGCCGCCCGGCTATGTATTTTATACCCGTGCGATGCCGGAGGCCGGAGCGGGCCGCTATATTTTTATACCTATACAACGTTCACAATTTTTCTGTAGTGTATTTAGTATCAGCATTGCACCCGTGCGAAGCCGGGGCGGGTCGCTAGTAGACTAATATTATAAAGCTGAAGAGTTTGTTTGTTTGTTTGTTTGTTTGAACGCGCTAATCTCGAGAACTACTGGTCCGATTTGAAAAATTCTTTCGGTGTTATATAGCTCATTTATCGAGGAAGGCTATAGGCTATAAATCATCACGCTACGACCAACAGGAGAGGAGCCACGGGGGTGAAACCGCGCGGAGCGGCTAGTTCAATATAAACTAGAACTAGGTACTTACCTAATTACAGCTTGTATTCGATATTAAATTAACAACTACCGTCTCATACCTAAGATTGGGATAAAAAATCCTCAAATTCTGACGTCACACTTACAAAACCATTAACTCGCGTTAATTTGTCAAGTGTCAAGACGCAAAACGACGATGACGAATTGCGCGACGCCGAGACTCATATTTTAGAGGCTTGTCTTTTTGATAACACGAGAAAATAGAGTTAAGCAAGTGCCAACTTTGTATAAATTATAAACAAAGAGGTGTTATTTTGAAAGTGAATAATAATAAAATAAGGAAGAAAACAATAAGGTAGATACTTACTCTACAAAATTATAAAACAGAATTCCGTAACGAAGTGTCCTCGAGTGCCACACGTATTTTTTTTGTCAAGTTATGAATCATTGCAAATCAATTAACCGATCTAATCGTATGCATATTTAATAAATAAATGCTGTAACTTTCGGAATGATAATAATGAATGGATTCAGTAGGTACAATATAATACCAAAAATACCTACCAATAAATATGTACATTTGTACAAGAGAATCTTATTACTTATAAATTGGTGAATTTACATCGATCCAAATCAAACATTACATTCAGCACAAAGCTTGTTCAAATATCAATAGACGATACAATGGTCGAGTGAAAATATGTATTTAGTATCTATGGGATTTTACCGAGAATACATAGCTTCGGGTTGGCAAACAAACGCAATTTTACAAATCGCAAAGGCCATATCCATACTAATATTATAAATGCGAAAGTAACTCTGTCTGTCTGTCTGTTACTCAATCACGCCTAAATTACTGAACCAATTTGCATGAAATTTGGTATGGAGATATTTTGATACCCGAGAAAGGACATAGGCTACCTTTTATTGCGAAATATGTACCACGGGCGAAGCCGGGGCGGGCCACTAGTATTAAATATATAAAGGTTTACTAGCATTAAATGCTATTTATAAACCCCTGAATAATAATATAAATTTAAATTTTTTTTTTCTCTTTACGGACATTGAACCTGCAACTTTTGCCACCCATGCAACCACCCATTTCAGTAAAATAATCGATTTTTAATTTTCCAAATAGGTAGATATCATTTTCTCTTATAAAAGTTGGATCAAAAAAGCTTGATAGCAATTTCTAGATACGAAAATACCTTTCAATCAGATCAATTTAATTTTTCTAAGCTTCTTATCAAAAGGACCTTTGATTCTTCATACTTTGAAGGTAAAGTACCTACCTGCACTACGTTTGCGGAAGGCAATTACTAGGAGCTAGCAAAAAATTGCAATTACTTTAACATTAAATTATATTTTACATTAAATACATCTTTTCCAGAACCTTCTTCAGAATTGATATTTCCTTCTAGAAAAACCATATCCATACTAATATTATAAATGCGAAAGTAACTCTGTCTGTCTGTCTGTTACTCAATCACGCCTTAACTACTGAACCAATTTGCATGAAATTTGGTATAGAGATATTTTGATACCCGAGAAAGGACATAAGATAGGTTTTATCCCGGAAATCCTACGGGAACGGGTTTTTCTTTGAAAACGCGGGCGAAGCCGCGGGCGGAAAGCTAGTTAACCATATTTCCAGCATTCGATTTAATAAATAAAAAAATTAAGTTCCTATACTAATACTTCAGCTAATTTCTTTAACTCTATCTGTTCACAAAATGTTTTCAACTCATTTAGATCAAGCATTCCAAAAACAGACCATCTAAATGTATTAATACACAAAATTGCAATAAAAAGAACACTTCTCACTACACACGAATAAAGAATATGATTCACGTGCACCAAATCTCTTAAATATTTAAACAAACAGCAGGTGGTGTCACACCTGTTCGTAGTATCATGTTCATACAGGCTCCGGTAATGACATATAAGCTCTAGTCCAGTTTTAAATTAAGCAAAAACCTCCTTGTTATAGAATTAATAGAATGTGTGGTGTAAAATGGCAATGATTGTGTGTACATCTATTTAAAACTAGCGGTCCGCCCCGGATTCGCCCGTGGTACATGTTTATGTTTTCTTTCCATAAGAACCATCCTCGTGCTTCAAGGAATATTGTAAAAAAAGAATTATCGAAATCGGTCCACCCGTTCACGCGTGATGCCGTGACAAAGGAAAACGGTTTTTTTTTATATATATAGATTGTATCTATTCCCGTTTTGTTTGAACTAAATTTTTCTGTCTTTATGCGTTTTCTATTTAATTCAAACTAGCATTGCAAGTATGCTTTCTTGTAAAATAGGTATGATTATGCTTGTAGTTTGAGAACGTAATGTTTTACTCATTTTATTAAATAATTTTAATTTTGCTAAAGAGTTCCTATACAAATAGAGCGCAATAATTTAATTTTTTTTTAATTTATTAAAAAAAATAAGCACCGCAAACCCCACGTGGTGGAAGTTGATGGTAATAAATACTGAAAATACCTTTGATAATAGATGGTCTGTTTCTGGAATGCTTGATCTATTATAAAATATTCACAATTCTCAAATGGAACACTCGATCTATCTGAAGCACATAATAGGTACCTACCGTTGTGTACAAATGTTTATTTTTCTGGTAAATATCGTTTTCCGCATGCCGCTTGTAAACAGATCAGAGGGCGCGTGGGTGTATCGAAGGTTTCCCTTTTCGTGTGTTATTCGAACGATGTTTATATAATTGATGACGACTAAACTTCTAACTAGAAGGTAACAATGTAGGAGGAAATTGGTATAATTGATCGACTAATCGCGTGAGAATTATTACGGTAAAATCAAAGAAAAGAAAAAACTTAGCGCAGTGACTGAAGCTAGTGTAGTTTATTTACTGTTTAACAGCAATATAATATGATCGAAGCATACGTGGGTGTGCTTAAAAACGAACTTTCTCGTTATTGTTTTCTCTGTAGGTAGTTGAATTTATTATTCTTGCCTAAATTGAACTAGTTGACGCTGCAGCTGGTAGCTTTTCTGTAGATGTGCATACCTGAAACAATAAAATGTATGGTTATTATTAAGGAATTACAACACTTTCTACTTATGTACCAGATTTATAGGTACAAATTCATACCATGGGAGATGAATTAATCGCGCTACAGTTCGATATTAAAATAATAAAATTTGTTTATGCTTAGGTGTTTTAATAGCAATATTGTTAATTCTATCGTTTAATAAATAATTTATGAGTAACACTTAAAAAAATACGTCCACATTTAATTTTTTTTTGCGTCTATAAAATCAAAATTCACATATTATAAACATAAGTGTATATTTAATCTAGTCTACGGCGACAACACAAAATCATCCCCTACAAATACATAACTGAAATGAATACAGCTTTGTAAAAGCTCCGTACAATTGTTTGAAATCTCATACAAATGATATTTAACAATATTTTGGTGTCTCTCATAAACAGCTGGCGCCGGGTCAACGCTATTGTTCATTGAAACTATTATTTGGGTCGCAAAGTTTAAAACGGTTTTAGGCTTTAGCAGAGAAAGGATTAAACGCTCCTTGTGTTGAAAACTGATAAACTTTGTATATCTACACACTTTTATACAAAAGAGAACATTATAAAAGAGGAAATTTTGACAATATAGAGATGAAATTTTTTGCACATCATCATCTGTCTTCATAATATTTTTTCCCACTGCAAAGTTTGGCAAATGTCACGTTTCGATTTTTTGCTGTCGAATATCTGACGTATTAATTCTTAGTTAATCAGCTAGTCAAATAATTAAACAGATTTAGACGATATTTGCCAGGAAGACAGTTAAAGAAGAAGTTGAATCTAGAGCATTTTTAATCAACCATAGTAGGTGTAAAAGGTCAAACACGATTGCTAACCTTTGAAAAAATCCTACATTTTCCTTAAAAATAAACTTCCAAGAGATGAAATGAAAACAAACAATTTGTAACAAAACCGTATATAAGGCCTACACATATTTTATTTGAATTTTCCTTGTAAACCTCAGCTCGCTCGAACCTTTGTGCGTAAGCCACGGGCGTTACAAAGATGCTACTAATTTATAAGCCAGAGATTTTGCTAAAGACATTTTGTATTTAAAACGAAATCCAGCTATTTACAAATTAAAAATAATGATCTATTTTTTCTATCCAATAAATGTAAAAAACGACATTCACAGACATAAAATCACAAAAATAAATGGACAGTTCTCGTCAGCTGTAAATTTGAACATGTAACATTCAATATTGTACCTGAGGGAATCGTAAAAGTATAATTTACTTGTTATTTGAGCATAATGTACGATTCAAGTAATAATCAATTATTATTAGTAGTAGATTTTCTTGACACACCTTTATTCAACATTGTAAGATTATACTTATAGTAATTCTATTAATAACAAAACTAACCACATAAAATACATATATAGAAAAACTAGTAATCTGTTTGTCCATACCAGATAAGGTAATCGTGGATTGCATATAGGCTATCATTTATCGACGGTGCGCCGGCGCATAATACATAGGTATAGTATGAAGTGCCTATAGATGTATATGCAATTATATGTAGGAAATGATCACTTATTTATATTGATTAAATGATTATTGAAGGCTGAACGTATATACGTTATGCTCAGTCTGTATCGAATAAATAATGGAATTTATTTAGACTGAAATATTAAGTGAGCGAGAGACAAATAGGAAAGTCGCCATTTCCAATAATTTTCTTTATCCGACTGTGTAGTAAGCTTGAAGTAGAATAAAGAAAATATAACGCATTTATTGCAATTAGAATGTACCTACTTATGAGTGTTGTTTTAACGTGATATATATTTAGTAATATTTTAACTTGACTTGATACTTATCAAATCAAATAAGGCAGTGATGACACTCAATCTTCATATAAGTAAACAATTTAAATGTAAATTCCTTTGCTTTGTAAATCCAGTCTCATAGCTTAGACCTTCTATGGCAGTGGATGCATTAGCCACAGAGCTAACTTATGCAATCGCATATGTACTTAAACGACACAAAGAAAAACAAACATAAAAACATAGGACAAGTCCTCTAAATTTTTTATTAAACTATTAATAAGATGTAAGTAGGTACTATAAATAATATCCATTCGCAAATATCTTTATAGAATTCATACAAAAGGCGAACTTACTGTAGAAAAATTATATCATCTAGTCAAAGCGCCTTGTTTTTAATTATTAGGTAGTTTACTTTTTGTAAAACATGTTTTACATTAAGATAATTTCATTTTTCTAGAGCACAATGCAGTCGTTTTATTTAACTTGTTCAACATTAGCTCGTATTTCCAACATTGTCACAGTGTACATGAATATTCAATTACTTAATTAGCGCTATGTAATACGCACAATCGTTAATATTGATTTGCTAGCGGGCCGGGCTTTTACAATAACTTCCAATCTGTTCCGTGTTTACCTTGCCAATAGGGTTGTCAAACATGTTTTAGAAGCCTTTAAAATATTATATTTTATATTTTTAATCGTAACTTTGCAAAACCATAATCTTTTATTATACCTAATATCATCGTGAGACTGTATGAATGATGAGTAATTTATTTAAAGGTATGTGTTATAACCAAATTTCTAAGTACAAAAATTATGTGCATTTGTTTGATGAACAAATTACTGTTAGTCACTGATGTTCTTAAAAATTATAGTAGTTTAGTTCTGATGACTATTTTTTTTTTTTTTTTTTATTCTTACTTTTTTTTAAAAGGGGTTTTGTCAACTTCTGATGACTAAATAACTAAAAGTTTTAAGTTTCATTGAATTATAGATTAAAAGTAATAAGGTGACAACCCTATTTCCAAGTAACGATATCAATGTATGTCATTCACCGATAACACCTCTACGTTGATAACGAATTAGGCATTGTATGGAGAAATCTACGATTATCTTGATAGGAAATATATAAAAACAATTTTAAACCGAATCATTTTCTAATTGAAGCGTAGTAAAACAATAATAACGAAGATTTATGTATAAAAACAATCCATCAACATTATTTAGGTAATTAATTCTCCAGTAAAATTTATTACACGAAAACATGAAACAGTTTTTAAACAATAAAAATAGGTAAAATTTACAGGACTGTTTCATCACGTAGTAGGTATATGTAATTCCATAATTCCAGGGCCCTGGTGAAAGCGCCCAACGACCGGGCGAGTTTATACGTTCGCTAGGTATGCAGATACTGAGCCATTCTGGTTGGTAGTACTTTAATCAGTCGTAAAAATTTCCAATTTTGAGAAGATTAGAAAAATGATTTTAACAATAGTTAGGGAAATTTCGATTGAGAGAAAAATTAATCAGGATGTCAGGAAAATTTCCATAAGTCGGGAAAATTTCTATAAGCTGGAAAATTTCCATAAGAAAGGTAAATTTCTATACGCCAGGAAAATGTCTATATACAAGGATTTCTATACGTCAGGAAAATTTCTATACGCCAGGAAAATTTCTATACGTGAGGAAAATTTCTATAAGCCAGGAAAATTTATATCCGACAGGAAAAATTCTATAAGCCAGGAAAATGTCAATACGTCAGGAAAATTTCTATACGCCAGGAAAATTTCTTACGTGAGGAAAAATTCTATAAGCCAGGAAAATTTATATCCGACAGGAAAAATTCTATAAGCCAGGAAAATGTCAATACGTCAGGAAAATTTCTATACGCCAGGAAAATTTCTTACGTGAGGAAAATTTCTATACGCCAGGAAAATTTCTATAAGCCAGGAAAATTTCTATACGCCAGGAAAATTTTCATAAGTCCGGAAAATTTCTATACGCCAGGAAAATTTTCACAAGTCCGGAAAATTTCTATACGCCAGGAAAATTTTCATAAGTCCGGAAAATTTCTATACGCCAGGAAAATTTCTATACGTCAGGAAAATTTCTACACGCCAGGAAAATTTCTATACGTGAGGAAAATTTCTTACGTGAGGAAAATTTCTATAAGTCAGGAAAATTTCTTACGTGAGGAAAATTTCTATACGACAGGAAAATTTCTATAAGCCAGTAAAATTTTTATATGTTAGGAAAATTTGTATAAGTCAGGAAAATTTGTATAAGTCAGGAAAAATTATATACGCCAGGAAAATTTCTTTACGTCAGGAAATATTCTGTAAGCCAGGAAAATTTCTATACGTGAGGAAAATTTCTCTTTGCCGCAAAAATTTCTATAAGTCAGGAAAAATCCATAAGTCGGGTGATATCTATGATGTATCATGTATGATATGATTATGGTATGATTTCAATCCATTTATACGTTACACGTTCATAACGCACATTTATGAATCATATATCAAATTAAAGCTATTTATTTTCTTTTAATTATCATATATGGTTGCCTAATTAAATCCAGCCGCAAATGAGGGTTGCTGACTGTTAAAGATGATGAATATTAATTAAAAATGCTTGCGGTCAAATTTTGACTGGAAATCTAGTCGATATCTTATATATAAAATTCTCGTGTCACAATGTTAGTCTGCATACTCCTCCGAAACGGGTGGACCGATTCTCATGAAATTTTCTGTGCATATCGGGTAAGTCTGAGAATCGGCCAACATCTATTTTTCATATGTACCACGGGCGAAGCCGGGGCGGACCGCTAGTATCATTATATATTTATATTCTCCTAATTATAAATATTCATAAAATTTTGGTTTCATCGATAGATGAGTTATCTAACACTGCAAGAATTTTTCAAATCGGACCAGTAGTTCCCGAGATTAGCGCGTTCAAACAAACAAACACACAAACTCTTCAGCTTTATAATATTAGTATAGATATGTGCAATGGGCCTCCCCATTAGGTATAAGTATACCACAGATATGATATCCTGTGACGTATTTCGTGCTGCATCACTACACTTACAAAAAGACATACATATAGATCTAAGAACATACCTTTTGAATACGTTTCAATGGCATACGTGACTGGGACTTAATATTCATATATCCGCTAGTTAATTCATCCTGCTTCACTCAAACTCATACATATGCTACCTAAACGCGGGTTTCAGATAAAATATATAATATCTGACTGTAATATATCGTAAGCTGTCGCAAATTTATTATTTAAATGCAGGTGTATCAAGATTAAATACCATATTATTAACATACCCAAAATACATATCTTAATATATATAAATCTCGTGTCACAATGTTTGTCCTCAATGGACTCCTAAACCACTTAACCGATTATAATAAAATTCACACACCATGTGCAGTTCGATCCAACTTGAGAGATAGGATAGTTTAAACATGTAGGTACCACGGGCGAAGCCGGGGCGGACCACTAGTACATATATAACTTATACCTACCTATCTGTAAAATAATAAAAATACAATAGTCATACATACATTAGTTATCTTATACAAATCTCGAATAGCTGAAACCGAATTTTATTCATCTTATTATGGGTGATTTAAGAATATAATATGTAATATCAATTTTTCTTACTTGACACGAAGTTCATTAGGTCATGATGATGATTGTTCCTTTAACTCCTCGAGGAGCATAGGGCCTCAGTAAACTTTTTCCAGTCACGTCGATTTTGGGCTTTTGCTTTGACTTCTTGCCACGACAGGCCGGTTTTATTTAGTCATTCGTTTACATTAGTTTCATTAGGTCATACATATATTTATAATTCAACACGTGAGGAGAGAATATGCAAAAGCTTTTACTAACATTATCTTTTTTCAAGTAAATAATAAAGTACATAACTATATAATAAAACCTAATGAATTCCAAAGTTCATTAATTATGAAAGTTAAAGCGTTTCTCCGTAAGAAAATGGCGGAATGAGAGTGGGCTGATGTTAATTAGTGGTTATTTATTAAACCCTCGACTATTCTTTCTTAATTTTAGGCTTTAGGTACATTGTGCTTTTATTTTAATACTTACTATTCTTTCGCTATCGCAGATTTTTAAAAGACCTTTATCGGTGTAAATATAAAGATTCGTTTATTTATGAGTGAAAATCTAAGCAATTTCATATATCACCAGCACAAAATTCGATCTTAACACTGACACTAACACACACA
Source organism: Colias philodice (assembly GCF_061535455.1). Taxonomy (NCBI): domain Eukaryota; kingdom Metazoa; phylum Arthropoda; class Insecta; order Lepidoptera; family Pieridae; genus Colias; species Colias philodice. The sequence continues at coordinate 6,230,397 of NC_143109.1, read as the reverse complement.
CACGATTAAACGTCAAAGTAAGATGGCATGATTCAACTATCGCGAGCGAAAAAGAGACGAAGAAAACGTGGCTAATTAGCTACTTCCAGAGCGCTTATAATCTATGTACTTCTATTTACTTATAATATTAACAATCCAAAACATCAAATTCCAGTATAGCGTTGATTCCAGTAGCCATACTGTTCAAAATCTCTTACCTAAAAGCACCTACGTAATCTCATACAAAATCCAACTCCGCTTCATCACGATAACATAAAATTTCCTGGCAAGAGAAAATATTCTCAAGATAAATTGTGTCTCGCCCGATACAGCTTCTTATAGGTAACCTAGAAAGCGTATAAGGAGCCGGGTATTATAAAAATGAAAGCTTAGCTCTTGAGATATATCGACCGTGCGCATCGTACTCGACGGGTCTATAGAATGCAGAACTCTATTATTTGTATAGAAATTCAATTTATAGGGATGATTTATTTTTTTATCTGTACTTAATTGTATAAATGGTATCATTTCCTTATAAAGCAGAAATTAAAAAGTATATTTCACAACTTCGCGTGTTAGCTACAATAGAAACTATCTAATAATCACTAGGTACATAGTATAAAACAAAGTCGCTATGCGTCTATGTATGCTTAAATGTTTAAAACTACGCAACGGATTTTGATGCAGTTTTTTTTTAATAGATAGAGTGATTCCAGAGGAAGGTTTTAGTAAACAAAGCGGGCGAAGAGGCGGACGGAAAGCTAGTAATATTATAAGTAGGCTGCTTATTTAGTCTATAGCCTAGGTTTAATAAATGGATTGATTGATTGATTGATGAACATTATTGAGAATTTGGCTCAAAGATACACATCTTTGTGCCAAATGTAATCCAGATCCGATCAGCATTTTTTTCGTTAATTACTCTCCTTTTCGTCATGTAATGATTAATCTTGAGTCTTGACTAAAATAATTCTTCCAGCACAGCAAAGTAAACATTTTTATGTTTAAAAAAAAATGTGAGCCGTCATGGGACGCCTGGCAGATGTGAAACATCGTTCGGTTTACAAGTGAGCCTATAATAGATGTGTATAGCGTGGCGACCCGTCGCCATGGCAAGCGTCGCCACGTCAACAATTCGGTTTACAAGTGAGCCTATAGATGTTTCACATCAATAGATCAAATCTTCATCCAGAATGAACCTATCAAATAAAAACAATCAAAAACCAACCACTAGATATTTACAAATACCCACAAATCCTCAACTTTTCACCAAAGTTCAAACACAAACCTTATTAAACCTACGCAACATAATTGCTGAAAATTACGTCAATCAAATTCAATGATTAAATAAATGAACAATACAAAGTACCAACTGTTTCGAGTGTGCCTGACACAACAAGCTAAATAAATTCAAACTGATTTTACATTAATTAACGCTTGCTTTTCTTTTTTAGTTCGATTAAATTATGACGATTGACAACAAAATTAATGCTGTTCGTTCAGAATGATAAATACTTATTTGCTTATTGGAAACATCTACATTTATTTGTATCTATTATTTTTATATCTATTAATTGTAATTTGTAACTTATTCTACGAATTATATGGTCACTTATTTTGAATGTAAGTAGGTATATGATGTTATTTCTAAGTAAAACCGCGTATGTATATATGTAATTAACACTTAAAAGGATCATTATTTTTAATAGACTTAAACAATTACTATGATAGATTATTCAACTCGTTCGAAAATATAAGAAAGCTTATAAAATACCTTCACCAGATTGTAAAAAATACTTTTTTATTATTCACTGCGACAATGAAATATCGCTTAGCCATACAAATATAAAAGCACCGTCTGTATTTGAAATACAATATTTTTTGTATCATCAAGTATCAGCTTTCCAATATTCTCATTAAATTGTTTAGAATCATGTTACTGTTCAAGTAAACAACTTACAGTTAACGTTTCGTTTTTGTTTGTAAATGTATAATCGAATATCGTGTATCAAATAATATTGAATATTAATTTACTTGAGTTTAATTAGATTAATTTACTATACGTCTCGTCTGTATCGTTATAACTCAAGAAAATATCAAGTTTTGTATTTCATTCACATTTATTCTAGACTAGCGGTCCGCCCCGGCTTCGCCCGTGGTACATGTTTACGTTTTCTCTACATAAGAACCATCCTCGTACTTCAAGGAATATAATAAAAAAAGAATTATCGAAATCGGTTCAGCCGTTCTCGAGTTATGCGCTTACCAACACATTTTGCGATCTGGGGGCACGGTAGTGCCCCCGCCAAGACAAGCCAAGCGAGGCGCACGGGCACTACCTACCTTTTCTCGAAGCGCTTCGACGTTTTTTTGAACCCTCATAACTTGGGTTTGGATTATGCTAGATCAACAAAATTTTCGGGATATATTGTCAATAGCGGACTTATTGAACATATTAAGTTTTAATTACATTAGCTTTTATACTTCAGATTTTATTTATATCTAAAAAACGCTAATTTCGTCACTGACTCACTGATGATCATCAAAATTCTTAAGGTATTTCCTAATGTCCTAGAAAGCTGAAATTTTGTATGGAAGCTAGTATTAGCACACAAACTACAAAAAAATTATAAAACTTGTAACTTTCATCCCCCAACCCCTTAAACTAGGGGATGGGAGTTTGTATGAGACCTGTAATTTTAAATTAAATTTTGATGACGCTAGAGGTCTAATCTAATAATCTAAAACTTGGTTCCCCTAGATATATATATGTATAGGTACTCCTTGTTAAAAAAAAAAATGTTACAAACAACCTACAAAAAGAAATGAAATCCCACCAAAAACATTTTCATGTAAAATGTTGCCAAGACGAGCCCATATGACTCGCACTGTCAAAAAGTTATCAGATCTCATGTAGAGCCAAGCTTCTAACACTACACGCCCTAACTCTACAAGGCCTAACTTCACAAACTCTACACCTTAGTCAAAATATGTGGCTTGGCCGTTCGTTACTACAAGAACTATTGTATAACACAAAAGTAATGAACAGTGAATTAATTTTTCACCTTACGCCGATGTGAATGTAGCGAAATGGCCAAGCCACATATTTTGACTAACGTGTAGAGTTTGTGAAGTTAGGCCTTGTAGAGTTAGGGCGTGTAGTGTTAGAAGCTTGGCTCTACATGAGATCTGATAACTTTTTGACAGTGCGAGTCATATGGGCTCGTCTTGGCAACATTTTACATGAAAATGTTTTTGGTGGGATTCATTTTTATATATAAGAAGATTAGAATTCGTAGCAAAAAAATCGCTTATGCATCGTTAAGTTGAAACATTCATTGTTTTAGACACAATTATTACTCATATTCAATTGTTTTCCGTTTCACTCACACACACACATATATAACTTATTTTAAAAAAAGGAACAAAGATATCGAAACTTCGAGAACATCCTTCTAGAAACTTCGAAAAAAAGTTGCGTTCCACGCGCCCCCGAGCGTTCCATACAATATCCGCCCCATGCTGAATCTTGCAACAAACATTGAAACATCTAATCAACACACACATACACACCGATATTGTAGCCAATGAAGTACATGTTTAAATATCTATCAACACACACACACACATAGGTATACCTAACTAAAATTTAAAAAAGGAACAAAGACGTCGAAACTTCGAGAGCATCCTTCTAGAAACTTCGAGAAAAAGTTGCGTTCTACGCGCCCTCGAGCGTTCCATACAACACGTTTTCAATATCCGCCCCATGCTGAATATCACATCTCAACTTTGATACATCTCATCAACGCGATATTGCTATGTGCCGCGATATAAATTAAACCTAGAGAATTTCTCGTTAACGACACAATATCTTATACACATGAGCGTTCCACGTTTTATTACAAACAGTTAGCTGCCGTGTTTTCCAGGTAATACATGTGCTAGGTTTCATCAAATTCACCCCGAGGATTAAAGCTTAAAGGAAACAAACATACTGTAAAAGTAGATCGTGCTCGACAGCGTAAATTTTCTTGTATACAAGATGTTTATACACAAAATTTAAAGCAATCTACGTAAAGAGGAAACGCCTAGAAATAAACCTTTCACTGTAATGAGCGACCAAATTATTAAAGTCTTTAGGGTTGTATTAAAATACCAAAGCTATAATTATAACCAGGAAATTGTATCGATAAAATAATATTTTTCAACAAAGAGAATATTGACAATAGGCTCAAGGCACGACGACATCAAAAAGGGCTAAAAGAAAATTCTTTTTTGAGCAAAAATATCGGCAACAATCAAAAACATTGGCAGATGTAACACAATAAGTAATAACCATTATTTGGTACACCGAGCAATACCCAATACTCAATAGGGCTGCCAATCGAATCGAACAATTCATAAAACGTTTTACATATAATGTTTCTAACATCAGACAAATATTATACAACACAGATAATTATTAATAAGACCTACCCTATAATAAACTACGATAAAAGCCTTTCCAAAGAAATAAACTTTAAAATGTTCTACTCTTTAACAACATACCCAGCCAATAAAATATTTGATCGAACAACATAAATGAAGCATCTTTTATTTCAATATGTTCACATTTGCCACCCCTACAATCTCCATTGATACAAGCTCATCAACACAATATTGGAGATCCAATCTAAATGAAATTCCGTCGCAGCTTCAGAATATCCTGCACATATTTTCCGACATGTCTCCTATCCGTATGAAGTGATAGTTTGGATTATTGCTCGTTTGATATCTATTGATGTGAGGTGATCTGGTTTCATTTGATACATTTTTCCTTCGAAATTTCATATAAATTTATCGGAAACTACAAGTAGACTATTACACGAGTTGTGAGTTATTTTCAGATGTACAAATTGATACGGGTTAGAATGTTCGCAATATATTGTTTAGCGTAGATATTTGCAATAAGCAAACCCATCAGAGGAATGAAATATGATCATTTTTAAGATTGGGGATAGCAATAAATAGGACCATCACCTTTTTTTGCTTGAAGTAGAAAACGTGCAGGTGATAGATATTAGATAACAATATATCTATTATTATATTATAAAGAGGAAAGATGTGTATGTAAGTATGTTTGTCCGTAAGTATGAATTGGCTCAAAAAGCAAAAGACGGAATGAAGCTTTACAAAGGGAAGGCCTAGGCACAGAACGGCAAAACAAGTATAAAATGCGGCGTTCACAACAATAGGTCAACTCAAAATCTGAACTGGCAAAAGACCTGTTAAATACAGCACATTAGCATTTCCTTTAATTAGAGAATAATTATTTTATTCCTAGTCAATGACAATAACAATATTAATTGGAATTTCAACAGGCGATAATACCATATGTAGGTATGCATTGTATTGACGCATTATATTAGTTCCACCATGACTGATTACGATCTAAATTAAATAGAATATTGCAAATATCCAATACATTTTAGATTTAGGTATGGCAAATAATTAAATTTTAGGACATAATAGATACTGCCAATTTACCAGTTGACTGACTTACTATATTGATCCTTAACCCTAATATGATTATGAGTATACAAGCTTACTTCTTCATTTTCGCTCGCTTAACTGTCAAAATTTATCATTAAAGGAAGAAGTTTATTTATTAAAACGTGCGAAAACTTATAGAGCAGTTTATCAATTAGTAGATACCTATTCCATTCGATCTTTAAGACAAGTGTAAAGATATTGACGCACATCATGTGTGATCTGAAGTACAACAAAAAAGGCTTGTTTACAACCAATTGATTAAAGCTCTATCAGAATATAATAAACGCTTTAATCATAAAGAAGATACACACTTCCCAGTAAAAGAGAACTGAAGGTAAACCAATATCGTTCTATGGTGGAAAACTAATTTATCTGTGTCAGAAGCACTTTGATCTTTTCAATTGAAAATAATACATACTACAATATAAGACTACAAGAATGTAATCGATTCAGTTTGATGATAATACTTATTGAATTATATCCAGAGATAGGGGATGGCTCGTCTATAAACAGCACATATAACACTTATGAAAATGTTATGTTTGAGAAAAGTTCGTTACCATAAGATGAATTTGATAAAATGAGAGAAGCTGTAAATTGTTTTGTAGACAGTCTTCTCGGTAGAAGCAGCTTCTCAAACCTAAAAAAGAAACTTGTCTTAATTATGATTGAATACATATAAGCATATACCTAGAATAACATTTCTTTTTTATCATATCTATGCACTAAAGCTTCCATGAGGTCTAGTCGAAAAATATAAACGTCCAGATTTTGGGTATGAAGAAGATAAAAGGATTTTTCGTCATGAAGACTAAGCTTAATACAACGCGAGCGCAAGTACGCTCTCGGCTCATCAGTTCCCCCTACATTATGTACCATGTTAAAGATAAGCCACACACAACAAAATGAACAAAACCTCCTAAATCAGGAGCCGCACCAATGAAACCGTGCTAAAAGCGCCAACGAGAATTTCGTCACGCGTTAAAATTGTTTTCGCTACAAAAATAAAAACGGCAGAGCTGGAATATTCGAGAAATTTCCATTAACCTGTGTTATTTCGTTAACGAGTTGCGCCCCGTAATTCCTCGCGCTGATGGGGCCAGGAATTTGCGACGCAAAGTGTAACAAAATCCCTTTGTTTAAAGTGTTAGTATTCAGTGACATTCCCGCTAATTTTTTATTTACTAACGTTTTTTATTACGGGTTCTAGTGATAAATAACCGTCACCTGATATGCGAGTAAATGTAACACTAGTAAATAACATTAATACTTAAAAATCTTGCTGTAAAAACCTTGTTTTACATAGGGCCTTGACTTCCATTCTAGACTTCAGAAGTTAGAATAATCGATATAGAAGAGAATACAAACTTAGGAAATGTTTAGTAGAAACAAATATTTTTATTATATCTAGGTACAAAATTCAATATGTAGGTCATCAGACAAGCGCGCGTCCGAGCCTATTTCATCATTCCATGTTTTCAGTTAGATCGAAGATAATCTAGAATTCGGGCAAACGTCAAAGCTCAAAGAAATTCAATTATTGCACGTTTTATCGCAAATACCTTCTCTTTTGTATATTGCAAAATTACTTTAACACCTTTTTATATCTATTTTTGAAGCAGTATTTTTATAAAAATCTGCTTCAAAATTGATTAATTTCAACTTAACATTTATTTTATTCCGATATTAATACAAGTGTCAACTAATTATCATTTTTTATCAAACTACCCGCAATTTAGCTTTAAATATCAATCTAGTGCACATTATTATCCAGCTTAGTGATTTAACAAACCCAGTTCCAATAAACGTAGTTTACAATAACAGACGGTTACTGCGGTAGAGTGGGTGGTCTGGGCTTGGCTTATTAGAGTTAAATCAGACTGGTTTAATTAATCCCCTGTTAAACGTATTGTTAGTGCTATATATTGTAGATTCGGTTTATCTGTTCCTTGTAAAATTATCAATTTGCATAAAATACTTATCTAGGTTGTTTATCTGCATTGTAAAACCTAATGCATTCGAAATAGCCCTTTTCCTTATTTGACCCATCGTTTCATACGGATTTGTGGCGTAGTGTAATTCACAAAGTGGAGGATTTTTTTCTAGATTTTTTATATCTATGTTTGATTGTAAAGTAATATAAAAGATATTCAGATGTTATTCTACTCAATACTACTATGAGTTATAGGCTAGCTTTGGTAACGATATCTTAATACGTTATGTATTTTTAAAATAGGTAAATTTAGGGAGTTCTGTACAGTGTAGGTACATACATGACAAAAAATACTTATGGTACGAATCGAATACAAGACAACAACATTCCGCCCTGTACAAATGTATCAGTAACTTAAGTATAACTTAACTATAACAAATCTCACAATGTTTCACTTAGTCATACGGTAGGAACAATAGAGGGCAAAGTTAAACAGTTAAGACGATACACAAAAAAAAATCCACTGCTTGGCGGGCGGGGTCTAATAGCTCGCTATCGCGAACGCCGGTGTGCGCGAAGTCATTCATTGCAAACTCGCCGCGCTGCCGCTGGCCGACTCGGGACAAACATGTATGGAGTCGTCATACAGTTATAATATTGTTATACATTTATTCAATTGTTGATTTATTGGTTTTATTTTCTTGCTTATAAACAAATAATCTTCTTTCCAACAACTACTTAGACATTATTAATAATTATTATTATTTCGTAATGTTTACTTTATTACAAAATAATACAGGTTATAAATAATCTTTAAAATAACAAAAAATATTGTTACTCTGAAAAAATGAAATGGTACTCAATAACGCGGACTACTGAATTGACTTAGATAGAATTTGATGCTGACGTAGATATTACATCATGCCCAGAAATGAAAGGTACTATTTCTGAAAGAAGTTATAAACCCTAATTCTTCTCAGTCAAAGTCAAGAGTGGAAGATATCACTAATACAGTAAAACTGATGCGAAACTTTGGATGTTAATTTGTATAGTTTTTTGTTAGTTGTTACTTAATCACGTCAAGACTACATTACCAATTTTGATAAAATATAGCTAATTGCCTGGATTTACACATAGGATACTTTTTATCCGAACTGAACACTTTTGTGGGATAAAACAGGATTCACGATATAACCTAATTCCACGCGGGCAAAGCCGCGGTCGGAATGATATTTTTTTAAATAAAAAAATTGTTTAAAAAAAAACAAAATATATTGACGCATGTATTTATTTTTTGCACTCTATTATAATTGTAATTATTCATTACAAATAATCAAAATAAAATAGCCAGAACAAAGTTAGGCCCTGGTAGGGTAGGTAGGCAGGTACAGCAATGTGAGACGAACACTGGCTTATTTATACCAATAATAATGTATTATAAACATTAAATTAAGTTTACTTTCTAACAACAAAAATACATAATATTAGCTAATGTGAAAGCGAATCAATATTCATCCAAATCGGTTCATGTCATTAGGAGGAGTGACTGCAGCGCCATCTTCCGGGCCCAATTGTGTTTCCAGATCACCCAGGAACTCAATTTAATATACTTACACAAAATTTTTCGAAATGAAAACTCACATTACTATGTAAATATGAATATAAACCTGTTTTATTACTAAGCAATTTCCCGCACAGGTGTAGTAAGTATAAATGAAATAAATATCAACATCAAATTCTTTATACAACATACTTATCTACCACCTTCTAAGAAATGTAATTCTTGAAATTATTTCGTATTTTTTTAAATATAATACTACTCCAATGAGCTCCTGTTCCATATTATGTCCGCCATACTTCCACTAAGTTCACCATGATTTTTTATTTCTTTGCACTTTGTTGCTTTTTGCTAAAAATGGAATCATGCGATAAAACCAGTAGAACGTTGATAACATACATTTTTGACTGAATAAAGGTACTTACGAAGGAGTGGGTTCACATTGTGAACAATCAGTGGGTTTATTTTCCTTCTGGATTCCGGATTTCTGAAAAGATTATCTATGCTATAAATGAAAAAATCTTACACATTCGTTATGTACTTAAAACAGGGGTACATATCAAACATCGTCTATAATACAATTATCATCAAATTTAAAATAAAACCAACTTACTTCATTAATTTGTTCCAATTGTAAGCATTCTTTTTCCTCCAACCTTTATGTTTCTTCTTCTTATTTTCTTTATTGTCCCCATTTGTCTCATTTTGTCTTATCGTGTTGTCACCCTTTTTTACGATTGCGCGAGCGACACAAGTTCCCCGTGTGACGGCCGTAGCGGGAATGACTCGTGCAGCGATCGGGGTAGGAAGGTACAGGGCGGCTCTCGCTATATTGGCTGGTCGCGCGCTAATTTCAAGTATTTCTTGTTTATTTCAAAACCATCGCATATTTCAAAATTCTAAATCGGTAGACGTATAGGTTGTATATTTTATAGTTAATATCCAAAAAGTCGTAACTTTACGTTTGTTATTTTGAAGATGCCAGAGATTATAAAAAAATAACAATGAGAACTTTGTATTTTTTTTCTATCGAGAAAATATCATGGAATCATGTTTCTAAAACGGTAGACGTATTGTGTTACTATTGAACTTTCTTGTCAAGAATTTTCATCACGACAACTTTAATAATATAAAAATTACGAAGGTTTAAAAAGGGCCGTAAATGTTAGAAAAATTAATTCATCACCTTAAAGTTAGTTCACATTATCGATACCTTGTAAGTTGTAAGTACCTGTACGAGCCTAACTTCTCATTCCGGTTTACTTTCATCAAGTTTAACATTGCTTTGATTTTGTTGAATTAATTTTGCTTCAATTTCTTCTTTAGGTACTTAGAGGTAATAATATTATTTTTTATTCGTTGAAACACACAATATATTTTTAAGCGATTTGCAATTTTAATCTCTACATAAACAATAATATTTAATCAATAGATGTAACTTACTTTAGACTTCATGCAAACATTGCAATTTAATTTAAAAGCAAAACAGGGTACGATCAAAAAATTTCATAAAATTAAATTTTTCTGTTTTATACTAAAAATTAATTTTCCCAAACAGGCGTCAACATTTTTAAGCTTCGTCTCCAATATTATTAAGATGTAACAAACGATAATTAATGCGGCGGCCATTTTTAATTAATTGTTCCCAATTAGGGGAATCAAATTCAATGAATCCCTATAATTTTCGGGGAAAATATTCCGACAAGAATAAACAGTTTGAGAATTTTAAACGGGACAAAAGACGCCCACTGATACCTACCAAACTAAATTAATGCAATTTGATCTAAAATAGAATATTTTAATAATTTAAATAAATCATGTATTAATTTAACAAATAAAGCATGTATTTTTCTAATTCGGGCATTGGCAATGCCACTTTGGCATCCTCATTCTTGATTCAGTGTCTGAGCAAAACCTTGTTTTATGAAATGAATGTTAATACATATAAATAAAAAGAGAGACAAGAGATACAAAATTAAAATTGTACATACGTATTAAAATATCTGTCAGCATCCATTTATTAAAAAATACATATAAGTACACTATAAAAGTAACGGGTAGCTGAAAATATATATTTTCATTCAAAATGAAACACATTTCCTACAAAATGTGTAGTTTCAATTTTACATTAATGCTTTATGCTATACTTACCATCGAAACTGAATAAAACCGCAATATATGAAAACACATAATTAATGAAATTGAATGTTCAATACTTGAAACATTATTTACCTAATGAGACTCGACGTTGCGATAATTAAAATTTAAAATATCGACATTGATTACGAAATACAATGCCTATTGAAAATTAAAAGTTAGGTAACTACACAATATTAATTTGTATAATTAACCAAAAATATAAAACTAATAATTAACATCAGATCAATGTTTATCTGCATTGCATGCTCAGATTATAATTTTAAATTAACGAAACTACAATTAATATGAGCTAGCCAAAATATATAAAAACATCGATTGCAATATTTCCTCACAATAAGGGAATCTAAACACTCCTACAATTCGATCAATAAAGCCAATAAACCAAGCCATTTTACCTAACAAACTAACGCATATCTAGTATCTAATGCAGCAAGCACCGTTACACTGGGGTCAACGATGACTCAGACGCGCTCCGATTCACAGATTTATAAAATAGTTTTTTGGTCGGCTGCCAACTCCTTCATTCTCCGTTCTTCATTCAAAACGTTCACGCAACTCTTTAGTTCATGATCAAAGTTTCGAACGTGATTTACGAAAATTCTTTTTAAAAATGGAACGATTTATGGCGGCTTTCTTTTTTCTTTTTTCCTCTGCGGTTTTTCTAGGTTAGGACGTGTAATAAATTGCAGAGGAAGGGAAATTTTTTAACGTACTCTCGTATAATGTGAAGAGGGTGCTGCTTAGTTATTTGTTTGAAATCTCCGTAATAGTTATGCAGTTTCAAAGATAATCTTGCTATAATTATAATTATCTAACTTTAATCATAATGTACCTTTGTGAGAATACATATAAAAAGTTGCAGATTTTTCGGCTGGCGAATCATTTTGAAACATGTCATATCCAGATAAACAAGTTAAGAACGATGTTAAAAACAAAACTAGGACACTAAGTAATCTGTTGTTTTAAATTACTTTCTAATAAAAGTTTCTTATTTAAGACCGTACCTAAAAGCGAGTTAGTTAACTTTATTAGCGCTTAAATTAATTGATGTCTCCGTTTGATGGGCATTTTATGATAATCTGCGAATGTATAAATACCTGCGCCGACGTGGGGCTGTTCTAAAATAAAACACAGACGAACCTAAAGCGGTCGAATACCTGCATAGTTCGGGGAATTAGCGCCTGCGTTACCATGGTAACGGATGTCGACATCAACTCGAAAACACGCCTTCGAAACCCATACAAATTATTCTTATTGGTATCTGCCTTTTTGTTATTGCTGGTACGTTGTGTATGTAAGAAATATAGAAGAAAAAATAGTTAACAATAATGAATAAAAAATCTGTAATTTTGAAAGTGAATTTTTATTTATGATATAACTAGGTACATACACACTTTGTTATTTATGTAATTATTTATTATCAAAATTTTGGACGACTACAGCATTGTTAAACTGCATAGCATGAAATCAATAATATATCTATGAAAATATTTCTGTACATAAAAATTTAAATTAAAAAAATCGAGAAACCATAGTAGCGCGCTTGGTGTCACATGCACAAGTTTCTGGAACGTCTGGTTGTTCGAGTGAGTATTTAATTCCATTAATAGCGGTATGCAATTACATACGTATTTTTATATTACACTAGCTTTTGAATGCGGATTTACTCGCTTTAGCGAGTTTTCAATTTAACTGTATTAATTTAATAATAGAGGACATATTTCTATAACTTAAATCTGAGTACCCACAGACAATCAGACTACATCGTTTCGCTACTAACTTGTTTTTTTCCAAAAGAGAAAAGTTTCAAAATCTGCTCAGCCGTTACGGATAAGTAAACAAACAAGAACCAAGATTCTAAACTGAAATCTAGTTGGAAAACAAACTGTATACCTTTAAACGAGGTTTTTAGTTCAAGCAGGCGATTGGTTCTTGAAGCGCTGAATTCCAAGACTTAAGTTAAACTCAACTTTAACTTAAGTTTCACCATATTAAACCGAATAGTTGAGAGTAAACTTGGATAGGGCTAAGTTCTGACCTAGAATTTTAATGGAATAGAGCTCTTCCCGCATAAGCACCACTACGGGAAGCTTAATCGCATTTTTGTAGAAAATCGGGAAGAGAAATTAATTATGATAAGTTTTTCGAGCGATCTGCAGTTTTATCAAGTTGGGGGTAAGTTAATATTTCTTTGCTGATATTAGACTTATACCTTGAGGACCAACATAAGTGGATATTACCTACACGCAATTTTAAAAGTTCCTACATAGGTAGTTATTGTAGGTAGGTACATTTAGCTGCATAGGTACATGCATGTTTGTATGTTTGCCAAACACTTCTCCGAACAATGTAAGTTACCTACTACCATCCGATTAAAATGTATCGGAACACAATTAATCTACCAAAATCGGTTCCTACCATGACCATGACTAGGATGGATATCCAAACCTACATGTATCTAGGGAATATTTATATATCTATCTATAGGTACATAACGGGCACACAGGCACTAATTACCTTGTTATACAAGTACGGCATTGGTAATGCGATTTACAACGAATGTCAATTATGCTTGCATTTGTCGGATTATTGTAGCGATATGATTGACTAGCTGATTGCCGCTGTTTTGTCCGTAAATAAGTTTTATGCTCACAGCCTTAATTTATTCTTTTATCCTAATTATAATTTTGATGATATACAAAATCTCATAACTTTTGAAGCAAAATTGATAGAAAGATAGTGCAGACCACACAATCGAAGTCACGGGCAGAAAGCTAGTAATAAAATTAACCAATCTTCTTTTTTAATTATTCATTAAACATATAAAAGACCAAGATAATACTTGGCCATCATCTCTCACCACTATGCCATAACACGAAGAAGTAAACCGATTCACCAATCACCATCTTACCTGTAAAGAAAAACGTTCATTAAAATAAATAGAAAAAAAATAACCATGACCTACATAATTATTATTCATTATATTTAAAGACAAGTAAACCGCATTTAAATTTATTCATTCATAAAATCTTTATTTTCAAGATAACATTCTGGAAAAGGTCAGGTTTATTCGCACGTGCAGCTTTTTTATAACTAACTAGCGGTCCGCCCCGGCTTCGCCCGTGGTACATGTTTACGTTTTCTCTACATAAAAACCATCCTCGTACTTCAAGGAATATAATAAAAAAAGAATCATCGAAATCGGTTCAGCCGTTCTCGAGTTATGCGCTTACCAACACATTTTGCGATTCATTTTTATATATTAACTAATTGGACATGTTTAAGTTACCTTAGGAAATATATTTCTTATTTCTTTACAATTTCATAATTTATTATTCATATTTTTATTTTATGTAGGTAAGCCTTAGAGTGTGTATTTTCTAATACATAATCAAAGCGGTAAGCACAGTTTTGAGATACCTAGATGCAATTTAGAATTCACAATTCAAAGCAATTCATTGAAAACCTTATTTTTATCAATATTTGTCTTAAATTCATCTAACAACGATCATATTATAGGGGAATACTTAATTGAAAAGAAAAGGTAATATTAAACACCTAATACAACAAATATTTTACACAGCCTACAGTAGATTCCAATGACCATTTTCAAGTACACCCTAACCAAATCATCTTTAGGCTTACCATCCTTGAAATAAACATTTTTACTTTCTCCTAAACATACTCTAATTACTGAACGCGTTACCTCCACACTTATAACCCTTCACGTAAAACACTCAGTGGCTTTATAAACAAGAGGTCCTAAACCAACACGCATCAGGTACCCAGAGCCCAGAGGTCACCTTATCGCCCATCTAGTAAATATTCCACAGATTTCCATTTAGATAGGTCAAAATAATATAAATGTTAAACTTTCAGATTGTTCCACGATAGGGAATGGAACTGTAGTTTTATCTTGACTTATAAAAATAATAAGCTTCGCATACCTACGAGAAACGTTTCAATGGAATATAATGGCGTATTGCTTTTTAATATCTATATTTTATAAAGCTGAGTTTGTTTGTTTTTTTGAACGCGCTAATCTTAGGATATCTATCGGTATTTATTAAAAAACGTTACGACCAATAGAAGGAGATCATAAAAGAGCAGAAAATAATGTTGAATTTATTATTTTTGAGAAGACATCGCTTCCAACTAGTTTATCACAGACCTATATCCAGAGCATAGTAAATTCTAGTAAACTATAACAACTATGTATCATTTGTGATTATTTCGTAATTTGCCAGAGTAATCACTCAAAGTTACTAATATGCTGAGCGTAACTACCTATATGTTTAATCATAAAACATATTACGCTGTTTAATCTCGTCAGAGACGCAGATGCGAATGTGTTTGTACGATATTATCTCTTGTTAGTTCTGTTAAGTTTGTTTGAGAAGCGCTTATTAAACTAACACACATATATCGTTAATTTACGCGAGAGTAATAATCACGGTAAACAAATATATTCCATGAACAGTATCACTACATAGTATAAAACAAAGTCGCTTTCTCTGTCCCTATGTCCCTTTTTATGCTTAAGCCTTTCAAACTACACAACGGATTTTGATGCAGTTTTTTTAATAGATAGAGTGATTCAAGAAGGTTTGAGTATATAATTTATTAGGTTTTAGACAAAGCCGCGGGCGGTAAGCTAGTTCAAATATATTCCCGGGAACGATAACAAGAGAAAAACGTTACAGACGAAGCCATGCATTTAAAAGGTAGAAAACATCTGAGATGATAATTTATATTCGGGCAGCAGACCAATCTGCGGAGGCAATCAAAGTTGCCAAATGAAAAAGTTTCACACAAGCGATCCCGTCCACGCTATGTTTGCTTATTTCGAATCGTTTGCGTTTCTTTTTATTGTTTGTATCGGTTCCCTCCTCCCCCCAGAGTGGAATTTATTTCGCACCGCCTTTGAGAATGTGTAAAAAGCATTTTAATGAGAAAAGTCGGAATTTATAGACAGCGTGTTACACAAAATAACGTCACAACTCACAGCCCACACGTAAGAGTATATCTTTAGATAATAAATTGAATTATTTAAAGTATTTATTTGTTTGAGTACCAGCCTACCTCTTCAAAAGGATTTATCACAGTGAAAGCATTTTCAGGTATTCGTATTACAAATGCAGACATCTTTAAAATTAACGAAGCCTCAAAACGAACGTGAAAAGGGTAAATGATCGAGATCACATTTCGTTTTACAATTTTATATTAAGTTTTTGTATTTATAATTCTACTCTTTATTATAAGTACAAAAGTTTCGATGTTTCTTACTAATCACAGTATGGTTTCGCAGATCTTAATTAATTTTGATAGGGATAAATTATAATACTAATTACACGAGCGAAGCCACGCAAAAGTTTAATAAGGTTATTATTTATTATTAGCCTTATTCGATAGTCAATAATTCGATTTATCAAGATAATGATTGTTACTTTCTATGTAGGTAAATATCCTTTAAAAAGACCTAAATAAAATGTGAAAATTTCAACTTTAAATTTTTATTAAGAAGTATCTAACACATATCCTAACAAGTTGACTCTTTTAAATACATAATATAACTATGAATAAAACCTAGTACATAAAATATAATCTCGTATACATACATTTTACTATGAATCGGGAAAACTGAATGGCTAGTACATTCTGAAAGACTCCAATTTTGCATCTATGTAAATCCATTTTAGATGCAAATTGAATTTGGTTTTCACGGGAAAATCATTTTATTGTTGCTTTCATCTGTAACATCAAATTTTAATCTATTTTTCCTATCTACTCTGTCCTTTGTATTTTACCTTTGTAAGGAAATTTAGGCATTTATAACAAATACGATCATTTAGAGACAATAATCAGATTTCGACAAGTTTTAACTTTAGCTATTATTTTATGTTATTTGCCTTATTGGAAACTTCAGGAGATATTACTGTTTTTGTTATTTTTATAGCACTAAATGTAAACTACAACTCTTCAGCTATTTAAAACACCAAATTAATTGTTATTTTGATTAATATTATAAATGCGAAAGTTTGTGAGGATGGATGTATGTGTATGTATGTACATATGTTTGCTACTCTTTCACGCAAATACTACTGAACCGATTACAATGAAATTTAGCACACATATAGAAGGTAACTGGGATTAACACATAGGATAGGTTTTATCCCTGAAAACCCACGGGAACAGGAACTAGGCGGGTTTTGCTTTGAAGCCACGGGCGGAAAGCTATTTAATTTTAAATCAAGCTTTTACATTCTTATTGTATTTGCATGACTCTTAAAGAAACTACCATATTCAAACAGATATTTTTCAGATTACACTCCTTCCCAGTAAACATCGTAAAAGGGGACACATAAACCACTAAGCCACATTGTATCCTCGTTCCATCCCATTATATTCCTGGTACCTGAACGCCATCTCAGTAAAAAGTCTACCCGCTATTGTCCAGGATTTTTATACCATTGACCTAAAAATATAATGCTATAGACACAGTTTGGGTTCCTTCTTGCTTCTATAGAATAGTGTTACAATAGTATTAGAAACAGGTTTGTTTATATTGGAGAGATTTATCGTATAATTCGTTTTTATATGCCTTCTGAATTGGGACATTAGCATACATTATTTTGATTCTTAATCGTTTTAAACCACTTAATTTCTGAATAGATCAGAGTGGCAAAAAACAAACAGAAGAAAATATGTACAGTGTTTTTACTGTAATGTGTAAACTACATACTACATACTTAAAATAATTATTTGAAAATTGGGTTTATAATTCAAAGGTACTACTAAATATATTATGCTATCAGCAAAAATGTTAAGTTTATTAATTATGAGGCCTAATAGGCTATTATAGTGTTACAACGTGTTTATTTTTTATATTTTTTGAGATATGTTTGTTTTTCTTAATTTATAAAAGAACTCTGTCGAATTAGGTTAACCTGTAATGATAGTTAGTTCTATGTGTAAATAAATAAATATAAAATAAATAAAAATATATACATTTTTGCGTACGTAGGTACCAACTACCAAGTACCAACGCAGCAAGTTAAACTCAACTCAAATCCATTCACAATCTAAACTGACTCTGAATCTGAAACTGAATCTAAACATGGATTCTCAAGTTACTGTTATCGTACAAACTTTGAATAATACATATTTCTAGTTAAATCATCACAATGCCGGTACAGTCAAATGGCGAAAGGTCAGTTAAATCTGCAGTTTGCAAATGTTACTTATAAATGACTAACAAACATAAAGCTATCGTACATTTTTCAAAGTACCTACCTAATTTATGAATTTTAAGTTTTTTATGGAGTTGAGATTGATATCTTCATTTTAGCTTACAATATAATTTTTTCTAAAATCGGCTTCCTACTGCATCATTGAAAAATAAATACACATAATTACAAATATAATAATATCATAGTTACATTAAAAAAATAAGAATGAGGGTTGTTGTATAAACTGTTCTTTTTCCGTTTATACAATCTGTTTCGCTTCTGTCAAACATGGAACGTCAGTGTTGTCACACGTCACGCCAGATTGACACTTTATTTTCCTTTTTTTAACAATATCGTTTTAGAGCGAGCGCGCACGAGCAACTTTGTCTCCGCAACTATTTTGTCTCTCCACCCATGGGCTAGTATGAAAGTGCGCGCACATAGCGACGCAACTCTCCATACAATTGATGGGAGAGACAAAATAGTTGCGGAGACAAAGTTGCTCGTGCGCGCTCGCTCTCACGTGACTTTTTAATTTAAGCTTTCTCTTGATCGAGTTTTTCGATAACTCTATATCGAAATAAATATATCTATATATTCCCTCCTGACAATAACAGCTAAAGCATCGAAACTGGAATAACTACTTTCCGCCCTCAGTTTTGCCCGCTCTGTTTAAGATTTAACGAATTGTACACTTACTAATAAAACCTTCGACGAGAACCACTATATTCATAAGGGCATTAAAATACGTTCCGTGGTTTTAATGATTTAAGCACATATAGAGTCGACAGCGGGAAGTGTCTTTGTTTTTTAACCGACTTCAAAAAAAAGGAGGAGGTTATCAATTCGGCCGGTATGTTTTTTTTTTTTTTTTTTTTTTTATGTATGTACACCGATTACTCCGTGGTTTCTGAACCGATTTACGTGATTCTTTTTTTGTTCGATGCGGGATGGTGTCGAATTGGTCCCATAAAAATTTTATTCGGATAGGCCCAGTAGTTTTTATTTTATGAGCATTTTTGTCTGTATTTGTAAATGTTGCAAGTGCAAGTTTGAAGTCGGTTGTTTTTAACGCAGTTATTGACTTGTTACAATGTATAGAGGCCAATACCTATATAACCATACACATAAAACCATTCAATAATGTATTACGACAACATGGTTAATTAACACCAGCATCAGCAAAGAGAAAGTTTAATGGACCGGAACGAGGCTGGATTTATTCCAACTGAAACACATGTGGAGGCTTCAAAAGTTTTAACATGTGACGGAGTTGTATACAGGACAAAATAACCCCAGAGGGATCGAATATTCTTTGGGTTTTCATTTATTGTCTGTCGCACGTACCCTCGCTGCCTTGTCTCTGATCTGTATGTGTTTTGTTTCTGTTTACTTTTTCCAATTTATACTGACATTGTTTTGAGTAGAATTATTCGAAAACGTAGGTACTGTATCGATGTGTAAAATTGCACTCGGGTCCAATAAAATTGGTTCGTTTTATTCATGTTTCATTATAATGAAATGTATTTTTAAATTAAATGCAATTATGCACCACTATCTATTGAAAGCAAAGATCAAAAATGTTCAGATTTTTTTTAAATACCTGTTTACACAAATAATTGTATTCGCTCTTTGCAACGATAAGTCTCAATTGATCCAGTCAGATGATTATTGCAATTAGATCGAATACACTTAAAGTGGATAAACGAAAGCTATTTTATCTTAACAGCTATCACCATCTACTGATTTTCTCCTTCATAAATCATATCATCCATGCATAGGTACTTCAAATTCCCTCTATTAATTATAACATAATATATCTCTATAGAATTGGATTCGAAGAAACATTCACGCGTCACGTTTCAAACTTTCGACACGGGACGCAGAATCCCCGGAATATTAACATGGGATTATGTGCACAAAGTTATAAATAACATTAATTTGAAGCCAACCCTTTAATTAGACCACTCTCAATACGCAGGAGACATTCAGCCGCAACTCTCATTTTCTAGTAGTTTTATTAGTTTGAGTAATTTTGTTATTGTGACGTGTTGACTAATAGTATACTAGATCCCACCGCAGGATTACTTCGTTCATAGTTTTTTTGATGAAATCAAAATTTTATGTAGGTATATTTATAATTAGGAGAATATATATCGACTAGGTTGCCAGTCAAAATTTGGCCGCAAACATATGGTATAACATCATAGGATGTAAACCTACTACCTATAATATTAGAAATGCGAATGTTTGTAAAGATGGACTTATGATTGTTACTCTTTTACGGGAAAACCACTGAACGGATTTTAGTATAAGAATTTGTGACATAGCTTATGTTCTAGGCTAAGCTACTATCACATAAGATAGTAATTGGAAAACTATAACCTGGACCAACATAAAAGTGACAACTGTGATATAAATATAATCCTAAAAGGTTATTAATGATTGTACATTTATATGTCCTGTACCTATGTTAAAGCTAGTATCTAATCTGGTTTGGTAGGTACTATTTCATAATTCACAAATTCCTGCTACAAGAATCATCCAATCCTTATTCACGCCATACCTCCTAAACACCATCCACGCCAGTTTTCACCGGTTCCATAAAGTGGGTCATCCCACACCGCTAGCACATGAGTAGAAAGACGGAACAGAGACTAAGCTTCAAACAACCGCGCGAATCGATTGCACTACTACAAGTACGCGGGGCATGTGTGTGTGACCTCAGGCCGCTTGTCGCGTACGCAGCGATTCTGGAAAAAACCGGTTTGCGCTTGCACAGGCTGAGGACAGTCTCAGGGTTGATACGACGCACGTTGTTTGTTTTATTAGTTGCAACTTGCAAGTTTGAATATTTTAATATAAAACGTAATATTTTATTGTTAAAAATGGTTGTTTATTGTATTGTGTGTATGAAGCATACTAGAAAAACTAAAAATATATCATACTTCAACTATCCCAGGGAGTACAATAGGTGAGTAAATATTTTGATTATTACTTTTTCAAGTAAGTACCTACTTGCGTTTATTTTATTAGGTCCTTTTTTAATAAGAAGAGAATTGTACACGGTGTGTTTTTACCTTTCATTATTATTACAAGTTTAACATTTGTAAGTATGTATGTAATTGTGTGTAATTATACAACTATTTAACAAATGTTTTGTTTAATTTGTCTTAACCTATTGTGACAACCCTACCAAAATAGGTAACAATTTTGCACGTTCTTAAGAAGCTTAGTCTCTGTTCCGTCTTTCTACTCATGTGCCGCTAGTGCAGTCTGCAATCGATAACTACACTTTCGATATCGATAATATTGCCGTACCCATAGCCCATAACTTGTTATCGATAAGGTATGTATGTAGGTACCTATACAGATCTTTGAAACTAAATTAAAAAAATGCAGGTATTAGTTTGATTAATATTCATTGCATTCGGGTGATCTTACTGGTAAAAGAAGAAAATAATATTTGTCTTCATAAATGCTGGTCTTAAGAGTTTTGAATATTCGAAGTCAAAACCTTAAAATTTTAATAAATAGCACAGTGAACATTGGCACTCTTTTCCTTATTTATGTCTCTTAACTTTTTAAATTTAAATACAGTTTGTAAAATAAACCTAAAAATCCGCAAACACTTGGCAAATATCGTAAAAATAACTAGAAACCATAGCTTCTGTAAACCGCTGGTAATTCTGAGCTTAACTTATCTTCCAATTGTATTAAGTTAAGATTAACAGCTTAATTGTTATTAAGCTCACTTTATATTACACTAGCTGTGCCGCGCGGTTTCCCCCGCATTACTCCGCTCCTGTTGGTCTTCGCATGATGATAATTATAATATAGCCTATATTACTCGTGGATAATGTAGCTTTCGAATGGTGAAAGAATTTTTAAAATCAGTTCAGTAGTTTAGTTTATCATTACAATCAAACAAACAAACAAAGTTTTCCTCTTTATAATATTAGTGTAGATAGCTGATATTAGCGCGATTTAAGAAAACACACGAAGGCAAAATATAGCTGTTGGAGTAGAAATATATTATATACTAGCGGCCCGCCCCGGCTTCGCCCGTGGTACATATGAAAAATAGATGTTGGCCGATTCTCAGACTTACCCGATATGCACAGAAAATTTCATGAGAATCGGTCCACCCGTTTCGGAGGAGTATGCAGACTAACATTGTGACACGAGAATTTTATATTTATATATAATATTTCAATATCATTAAATGACCAAAGACATATTCAAGTATAATAACATGAAATACTACACAATAACCCTCCCAAACAAAAAACCACACAAATCTTCAAAAACATCTCAAAAACGGGCCTCAAAGTGCAAGTCAAAAATGCAATTTTTTTATAAAATGCACTGGCACTCAAATCGTTTTGTAATTCCCACTTTTCATTCGTCCTTTATACACGATGCAAGCAATTACGTAACCTACTTTACCGTTTAAAGCGATTTCAAAATAGAGAAAGCACTTGCGAGGCCCTTGAGATGAGACTGGTTGTTTCGCGTTGCGTTCCACGCTGGAAGGTTTTTATTTCTATTCATAGATATTTAATTGTCCCGATATATTCTAAGGTCAAGAAATTTACCTACTTATCACTTATCAGCCAACTGTTTCGAATATAAGCCAACAGTTGGCTGATAATTTCTCGCCAAAAAATTTGTGGGTACAAAAAAAATTAAAAAGATGTTCTAAAGTTGAAAAAGGAAGAATATCTAGCTAGCTAGCTATTATATGGTATGGTATAGCTTATGGTTCAAATATACGCCTAATGGCTGATAAGTTGATATCTTTCTCGTCTTTGAAATTGTGGGTAGAAAGAGAAAATTTTAAAGAGATGTCACGTTGCGCAAATATATAACAATGCTGTCACGCGAATGTCACGTACAGAAGCACTTGATAGTGAGCATTAGCGTAAGTATCCTTGAAAATAATTATTTTCGTGTGCTTAAACAAAGAGAAATTTAGTTTAGTACGATGAAAGTAGAAAAGTAAAAGTTGAACAGATTTAGATACATTTTACTACATAGATAGATATAACCTTCAAAAAAAGGCAACCTAATGTCTCTAAAAAATGAAGAGGTTAACATTAATTACCTATAAGAAACCTTATTTGGTAATAATCAATCGAAAATCATGCGACACTTGTCAAGTCAATTAGATAGAACCTAAGACCGTTAATTATTACCTGTGCTATAGGTAATTGGCTCAATTATCATCTAATTATAGTCCTAAGTCACAAGTCTATCAAATTAGCATTCAAACTCTAAATACTTGCATAAAGATTTCTTAATTTACTGGTCTGAAAGAGAACGCTACAGAGCAATAAGGTTTTTTCTTCACTGATAGATTATTTACTAGATACTAGATAGATTTTGTTATCGTTATAACAAAAATGAAAGGAAGGTTTATTTAATGTTGATGTGTTTTAAAGCTCCGTATCACTAACAGAAAATACCTTCTTATTTAAATAAATCCTTATCACATAATTGCTTTTTATTTTACCATATTTTTCACATCACGTTAAAGGTATATTTTAGTGGTATCTATAACTAGCTGTTTTCCGCGGTTTCACTCGCATTGATCCGCTCCTGTTGGTCTTAGCGTGATAGCTTCCTCGCCTATAGCCTTCCTCGAAAAATGGACTATCAAACACCGAAAGAATTTTTCAAATCGGACCAGTAATTCCTGAGATTAGCGCGTTCAAACATACGTACTCTTGAGGAACTCTTGAAACAACTATGTAGGTACCTACTAGATAACCCACTAGTATCCTGCTACCCCCGTATCTAAAACACCCATGTAATATACGTAAAACAGTATCATAAGGATAACGTCATTTAGCAGGTCCGACACAGATGCGGAAACGGGTAGAAAAAACTGCCACCTGCCACCGGCAAGTTGAACAAAAAATGAGACAAGCTGCGCTCGTAGGGTTACCACCACGGGAAATGTTATATTATTCAGTTGTTAGTTTTTTTATTCAGCTATTATTAAGAGACACTCATAAATGAAAACTATATGGCATACGTTTTATCAGAAGAGTCAATAATTTATATTTTGCAAATTAGGTCCTATTCTACAAAAATGTGAGGTGTTAAATTGAAGTAAAACATTTTTTAAAGCTAATCCATAAAATAGTGAGCATTGTATTGTTGCACGCTATTATAAACAATGAAATCATAACACGTATGTCTTTCATCGGCATAATACAGTTATTTTGATGTGCAAATATGAATAAATAATACAAAAATAGTTTTTCTGACAGCCCTGATCCCAGATGTGGGTCTTTATTGAGAGATTTGTAAACAAATCACGCCATTTTTGCGTAGCCATTTGTAAAAAGGGAAGTAACGTGTGTATTATTTAAGATTCTGCTGCAGACAATATGGAATTTAAGATCGAAATAAGTACAATATGAATACAGAATAATACAATAAATATTATTTACATTTATATTTTGCTTTACTTATATTCTTTAAAAACAAACGCACAGCAACAGATATTATGTACGTAAAAAGATTTGATTAAGGGCCGATTTTTCAATGCTTGGATAGAACTTATTCGTCGAATAATGTATAAAACTACCATTTTAAAAACGTATTCTAATTGCCCGTATTTGACAGTTTACGTGACATTTTAATATTATCGTGTAATACTTTATTGGACGGATAAGTTTTATCCAAGCATTGAAAAATCGGCCCTTAATTCACATTAATCAATCAATAACTAAAAAATGCTTTTAGCAATGCCTGTCAATATCCAAACCAAATGCAATTTTAATTCGATACATCAAGATAACATTTAATAGTCTCTCTATCCTACAAAACCATAACATTTACCTTCATTAAATTATTCTACCCCAAATACACCTTCATATACGTACGTATGTATGTTGTACATATCAAAATACAGCATTGAATTTGTAGTCTTAAGACCTCTGCAGTTACTGCAATGTTTTAGTAATTTATTCACGCCCGAATCACCGCAGAGTAGCAAAGCGGTAGTATATAATAATGTGGAGTACCTAGAGCACTTACATAAACGTTGTTATACCAATAAAACTTGTGTACCTACTGCGTTGAGTGCATATTATATACCTGGTGCCATGTTGAATACATGTAATTCAAATGTAGGTTACAAATATATTAAAACGTGTTAAATTTAGCTCTTTGTATCACGATATCGTATAGTTATGAAATAATATTATTACCTTAATATAACAAATCAAAATACCTACACAATATATGTATAATAATAACACGGAATGAAAAAATTCTTCAACACAATTTTCTGCGAATTGTTACGATGCATTTTTGATAATTCCTTACGATAACAATTAGGTCAACGACATCACACTTTTTATCTATATTCGTGACTTTAAAACACTAAACTATCATGTTTACGTTTAATTCGAAAGGAGAGCATTAATTAAACTTATTCCAGTCCAAGATCGAGTAAGGATAATGAACACGTTGATATATTTACGACGGCAACTAATTGATTTACGTAATTAAACATTTACAGAATATCACATTTCGGTCTTTAATTAAACCCTTATAGAATGATAGGTTTCATAAAATGATAAACCTGAGTCAAACACGTTTTTGCACCGCTTGCGAGACATTTACAACCTACTTTTTCAATTTAAAGTTTAATTTATATTTTACTAGCTTTCCCCCCGCGGCTTCGCCCGCTTTGTCTTAACTCTAAAACATAATCCATACTAATATTATAAATGCGAAAGTAACTCTGTCTGTCTGTCTGTTACTCAATCACGCCTAAACTACTGAACCAATTTGCATGAAATTTGGTATGGAGATATTTTGATACCCGAGAAAGGACATAGGCTACCTTTTATTGCGAAATATGTACCACGGGCGAAGCCGGGGCGGACCTCTAGTAAATTATATACTAAAACCTTCCCTTTGAATCACTCTATCTATTAAAAAAAACCGCATCAAAATCCGTTGCGTAGTTTTAAAATTTAAGCATACATAGGAACATAGGGACAGAGAAAGTGACTTTGTTTTATACTACCTATGTAGTGATAATTATAAATATATTGCATGTGTTTTATAAATCGTATGTTGTATCGCGTTGCAATACCATACAAAAAAAATTATTTGAATTTTTTTTCTAGAACGTAAGAAATAAGTATTTATATATATAATGAACGTAACGAACGGAACGTGAGAAATAATTTATTGTAAGCGCTTATTTAACAAAAACTAGAGTTGTTTGTTTGAAAGTCTTTTTAAAATGCATTAATAGAGGTGGAATCCTATAAATCTATTATTATCCTTAAAGGCTAAGGCATTCACAAAAACCTTACAAAGGAAACTGGAAGACACATTTCAGCTTTTACGAAGCTTATCCTTAGCATCCTTATTACGTAAATTTATCAAGAGATATCGCCCAACAATTCGAACCTCGGTAATGCGCCATAAAATATTCAAAGCGCCGATTATATTTTTAGAAAAGCTAATCCATAGGAAGCCACCGGTGTTTTATAGCCTCTTCCGTCGGACATCTGGAGAGGTTAATTATGCTAATACGCCATTAATTCACAATGCGCATACTGGCAGCACCAAATATGAAAAGCTACATTGCGAATTTAAGCGCGAAAAAAAATAGAATGGCCACGATGACGACATCGCGTGAATCATAGGCACATTCATTATGATCTAGCAGATTGAATAAACGTTTGGCCATGACTATTGTACAATTAGATATATCAATATTATGTATATTGTCTCATGAGGGCTCTTTGATACATGTATAACATTGAGGTAATGATTTACATGTAATTTATACTTTGCTTCACTTAGTAGGTTACCTGTTATTATTACTTACTGTATGTTTGACTGAAAATTTTATGCTACTTTTTGTTATATTTAAATGTTGAAATATAAATGATTAAATTTAATAAATATTGTCCATTTAGTTGATAATGAAGTTTTTTTTGGTTACCTGTTATTATTACTTACTGTATGTTTGACTGAAAATTTTATGCTACTTTTTGTTATATTTAAATGTTGAAATATAAATGATTAAATTTAATAAATATTGTCCATTTAGTTGATAATGAAGTTTTTTTTTTGGTTACTGAATTTATAGTCTGTAAAAGTACCTATGTAGGTAATATTTCTTGTAACTTGAATTTTATACTTAAAAATTGTTTATTTTAGTTTGCTTGCATATAAACCAGTTGTTTACAATACATGTTACCTACAATTTGATAACTAAAATCTTTAAAAACATCTCACAGTATACAATGACATCATTTTGTCTACAGCACCTTGTGGGACTAACTAATAACTATCATTACTTGTTTCAAAACAAAACATTGTATATTATACTTGCCATGTTTTACATTAATTAATGAAAACTGTTAGTTAGGTACAAAGTTACAAACTAATTAATTTGTACCTAATTACTGAATTTTAATCAATGCAAAATCTTGTTTGTGTAATAAATTTTATGATTTTATACATAATGGATTCTTTACAATTAGGCTTTTAGCATACCTACTAATAAAATATTTATAAATCCATTGTTAATTCTATGATTTCTTAAGACTTCACAATGGATTTAAATATATTTTTTTTAACTCTCTATTTTATAACAAAATGTTTTCTTAAGACTTTCACACAAAAGAACACATTTCTCATTAGACAATACAAAATCTGAACACAGAATTCCTCTTGAGGTGTTAAAATGTTACAAACACACATTTCTTTTTACATGAAAATGTTAATTGATTTTCCATTACTTCATTCAACTTCAATATCTTGGATCTTTTAAAAAACAATGAAAACTTAAGAATCTTTTCATTGTTCATGTCTTCAATAAATTGGGCCTGTGAGAAAATCTTTCATTTAGTTACAGTAATTAATATCTTTTGTTTAGTTATGATTTAACCTTATTATAGACTGAAATCAGGAGTATAAGAAGATATAATTAAATATAATGATGCATTCCATTCACTGTTTTTGTGATATTAGTTCATTAATAAGTCCCTTATTCTGTGTGAAAAATAATGTGAAAGGTATTCAATGTTTTGGTGACCTACTATGTAAATTACTGCCAGATAAATTTAACAGGCCTCTTATTCACCTCTTGCGAATACTATATCGAAAATGAATCAACTGCAAAAGGCGTACGCCCACAGGCTCACCGGGTCACCGTCGTCAATGTATATGTGCAGTATCACAAGAAGTGGTCAATCCGGTTCACCTAACACCCACACGACCAGTTTCTTCAGAAATCCATGCACACCATAGACATATTTTCGAAAGCCGGGAAACAACAATTTATGCAAGATTTCATTATCGTATTTTTACCATCGATATATGTATTTCAATGTATAGCGGGAATTTTAAAATATATATTCTTCAATGATCATTAATGACATCACTACAATAACTCTTCGTTGACATGGAATATAAATAAAAAATATGCAAATTATATCCTCATCAGGTGAAGGCGAAGCATAAAAGAAAAACAAATAGAAGGGTTAGAATTACCTTCATTGTCGTTGTTTCCTCCACCGTTGTGTGCCGAAGCCAGGAAAACTCCGACCCACAGAAGGCTCAAAAACCTCACAATCATTTTAACTTATTTTATGTGCACTCAGTTCACAGTTTAATCGAAAAAAAACAAATTATGCACTCGACATAGTCAAACCAACGACACTTGCGCTGCACCTCAAGGCAGCGATCAACCTTCCTTTGGCAAATGGCGGCGGATGACGGATGTGTTCATCGATTGTGTTCGAGCCTGCGCTGTTGTGTTCTTGTTAATACATTTTAGCGTATGGCAACACATTAAAATTAAAGACACGTCTACACGACAATGTTTTATTCAAACTCAAACATTTATTTATTCAATTAGACTTCTTCTAGAAGCACTTTTGAAACGTCATTAAGTACATATTTTTAACATTTACCACCGATTCGGAAAGCAGTATCTACGGAGAAGAATCGGCAAGAAACTCCATAGTTGCTCTTTTTAATCATGTCAGATTTACAATTTTACAAATTACCTAAGTAATATCATAATATATTATCATAATATGCCAAAGAACTGTCCTGTGGTTTTCACGCGACAACCCTCCATGGGTTTTTATCTTCCATATATTCCTTAATACTGTAATAGGCTCTCTTGACAAGTACATTTTTTATATAAGATTTAAATTTAGAACTACTAAACTCTTTAATATTATGAGGAATTCTGTTGTAAAAGCGTATACCTTGGCCCATAAATGAATTTTTAACTTTAGCTAGCCGGAAAAATGGCATTTCAATTTTATTTCTGTTTCTTGTGTCATAACAATGTCTATCTCCTACTTTTGTGTGTAAGTAAGCGTTATTATGTACATATAAAATATTATTAAATATATACTGCGACGGTACAGTAAGGATACCAGTATTCTTAAAGAGATCTCTTAGTGAGTCTCGAGCACGCAAATTATATACAGAGCGTATGGCTCTTTTCTGTAATATAAATATAGTTTCTATATCTGCAGCCCTGCCCCATAGCAGAATTCCATAGGACATTATGCTATGAAAGTAGCTAAAGTAAACCAATCTAGCCGTTTCTTCATCGGTGAGATGCCTTATTCTTCTAACTGCATATGCAGCTGAGCTGAGCTTAGCAGCGGTGGTGGTAACATGGGCCCCCCATTGAAGCTTCTCATCTAATGCCAAGAAAAACAGTCGATTCCACAGGGTATAATACCTCCCCGTTTAAAATAATATTCCTTTTCACCTTTTTTACATTTGGGAGGATAAATTCTACACAATTTGTTTTTTTTGTATTTAATAGTAAATTATTAGCATTAAACCAATTAGATATGCGTAAAAGAGCAGAGTTTACTTCGTCAACATTTGTGTCATGTCTATCCACATTAAAAATTAATGAGGTGTCATCTGCAAACAGTACTATTTCACACATATCCTGCAAATAATAAGGTAGGTCATTAATATACACTAAGAACAAAAACGGTCCTAAGATAGATCCCTGCGGAACACCTATGTTAATCGGCGCACCGCGAGATTTCTCTCCATTAACGACAGCGGTTTGTACCCTGTTCTGAAGATATGAAGCTATGAGATCCTGAGCTAAACCTTTGATACCATAAAAATTTAGTTTCCGTAATAGAGTGGAATGTTCTACACAGTCGAAAGCCTTAGAAAGGTCGCAGAATATCCCCAAAGCATTCTTTGAATTTTCCCATGCTTTGTATATATGTGACAAAAGAGCTACTCCGGCATCAGTGGTAGAGCGCCCCTTTGTGAAACCATACTGTTTGGCGTGCAGTAAACCATTTGATGCAAAATGACTATTTAATTGGTTTAAAATTAGTTTCTCGAAGACTTTGCTCAAAGTTGGTAATATGGAAATTGGCCTATAGTTATTACTGTCTTCTTGGTCACCACTTTTAAATAAAGGAATAACTTTGCTAAACTTTAGTAAATCAGGGAATATACCACAGTCGCAACACTGATTAAATATAAACGCTAGTTGATTGGCAATGTTTTCTATGATGTTATTTACTAAATTTACAGACATACCCCAGAGATCACATGTTTTTTTTAAATTTAATGTTTTAAAAGTTTTAACAATTTCATCAGCAGTCACGTGTTGCAATTCAAATAATTTGTTACACTCAGCAACGTGATCCCTCAATAAAGACTCTGCAAGCGCTGAAGACGAATTTAAATTCTTAGTTAAACTAGCAGGGACACTACTAAAGAAATCTTTAGAAAGAAATCTATTTGTCAGATAAAAATGTACTGCTATATTACGTCGTAATTTTATTTAAACTATTAACCTCTTCATATAAACTATTCGTAAACTCAGGCTATAAAATAATAATTTTTGACCAATTTTATGTATTGCAATCTGTTCAAACTGATAATTCTATTGTCTTATTATCAGCTGTCCATTATCATAATATCTCCATAAAATATTTTTATTTTCTACGTTCTATTAATAACAATCATTTATCATATAGCAGCGAAATATAGTATTTATCATTATTTATCAAGCGTTCTTAATTTAACCTGATATCAATCTATACATATAATAAAATCGTAGGAAAGTCAAAACTGTACATTGAATATTTTTTTAAAAGAATACATAATCCATGATCTATAATCGATATAGAAGCCAAAAACATAGTTTTTAGAATTTTTGTCTGTTTGTCTGTTTGTCGGTTTGTCTGTTTGTCTGTTTGTCTGTATGTTTGTCCAGGCTAATCTCAGAAAGTACTGCACGGATTTACTTCAAATTTTGCATGAATATTACTAACAGGTCGGGTCAGGTTGTTATATACATATTATCATGCTATCACCTTCGGGGAAGGAGCTGTGAACCTTTATTTTTCTTACGTATTCCGTGTACTACGACAGCGTACAATATAAAGACTCATGTTTAAATGTTGTTTTTGAGTAAGCCATGCTATTGTCTACCTTTACACTATAAAAACTACATCATTTAAGTAATTTTGGCAGAGAAACAGTATAATGAATCTTAGTAGTATAAAGACAAATTTAAAACAGCGCCATCTATGAGATTTCATTAAAATTAAATCAATTTACATAATATTAACGCTCCTTGGAAATTCATAATTTAAATATTATGATGTTGGTGAGTTTGTTTTTTTTTTTTTTTTTAAAGTTAAATAAATAATTCATATCTTCCCAGAGTAAATTTCAGGTGCGCTTATATTTCATGTGAATATACTAAATTTTTATAAGTGAGGGTAGATGTTTATTATTTGATGTTAGTTACAGTTATATAGGTAATAGACGTAGTATTTGTATTCTCTTTGGGTAATAGTAGATAACAGTGATTGTGTTCATTGGTTACATTTTTAAAAATCTTCGGCTTTTTTTTAATTTTCGCCTTCTTGCGTTCCCACAAAAGGTAAGTTGTAGCTTTTATATTTATTGTTTATTATAATTATATAGTTAGACTCATGTTTTTAATTAGTTAAAGTTATGACAAAATAAGAAAATGATGAAATTTTATTTTTATCATGTATAACTTTTACAAGACTATATTATACGCCCAAAGAAGGTCACTTTAGTTCTTGATAAAACTTTATTTGTTAGTAGCTTTTTATTAAAATTAGGTACACTTATCTTTTGATTTTTTTTTTATTTACAGATTCATTTGCGTGAGGATGTAGTGGAAATTAGTAACCTTGCGCGTGGTCAATCAATATTCAATACATATTATAATAAAATTCTAGAAAAGTGATGTCTATACAATGAAAATATGTAAAAAAAATAGCAGGGGTTATTATTAAATCGATCTCAAACCCAAAACTGTAGTTATAATTTTTTTTGTCTGTTTGTCTGTATGTTTGTGCACGCTAATCTCAGAAACGGCTTATCCGATTTAGATGCGGTTTTCACTAATATATTGTGGTAATCTTCATTTAACATTAAGTGTTTATTTCATGTTAATCGGTTTGTAAATAAAAAAGTTATGACCATTTAAGTATTCACGGCGAACATTTGCAAAGGCATTCTATTGTACACTATACAGTGTACGATAAAACGTAAGTTATCTGTTATACGCTACAGTAATTATTCCTTATAAATGTCCAGGTGATCATATCGAAAGTCCCCAAGGGTGGGGGGGTAAGCTGAGGTAGTAGGGGGGGAAGGGGTCAAATTAGAATTATGCTTACTTCTAGGTAAATTTTATACATAAATTAATGTCCTTTAAATTATGTCGTATTATATTTTTAACCCCTTTTAACCATTTTTAACCATCAAAAAGATGGGTGATAAGTGTTTGACCGCTATGTTTGTCTGTTTGTGCCACCGTAGCTCGCTAACAGGTAATACGAATTAGATGCGTGTTAGGCAGCATATTTTCCGACGCTGGTTCTTAGATAAAGTGTATCAAAATCGGTTCATCCATTTATTATACCTAGGTATATAGAGGTAAAAGCGGGAATGTGGGAAAAAATATTAGTTATATTTTTATCCAATTCGGTTTATTCATTTATTAGATTACAGCGGTGAAAGTGGGAATGAACAATAATCGAATGTGGTCAAATAATATACTCAAGCGGCATATCAAAATATAAAAGAGCAACGTGTTTTATCGAAATCGGTTCATCCGTTTATTACATTTAGGGGTGACAGTGGTTAGATAAATAAACCAAATGGAGCATCAAACGACAGGATATGACGTGTACATATGTACATGTCATATCCTGTCGTTTGATGGATCATGGATCTTGATGTAAACCATATTATCTAATTATACCTATATAGGTATAATTAGATAATATGGTTTACATCAAAATCGGTTCTGCCATTTACTAGGTGTGGAAAGAGAACGGTTGAAAGTCTGTGAAAGAAGAGGGGGATATGGGAGCGAGAGGATATAGCCACACCCTGGAAATTTTGAACTCTACTCAAAGCCACATAGGCCTGGCTCTTGGCATTTTTTTTTTCCTAAAGATACCACTTCTTTTGCCACTGTGATCCATTACAATTTGTGCACGGTTACGGCCCAACTTAAAAGATGTCAAGGAGCAACAAACTTATAGATATCAATATGATGTAGGAATGTAATATGGAGGTAGAGGTAGGTCTCGCTCACTTGAAAATATCACATGAAAATAAGAAACCGAAGTTAAAAATTTAAAAATTAAAAAGAAAAACCCAACGCAACGAAGGAAAAGGAATAAATAATAATTTTACAAACTTCCCGACGATCTTTAAAATTAAGTACCATTATAAAAAAAAATATAATTGTATATGATATGATAATGATGGTATGGCAGCCCCGATGACTTTGTTTTTTTATTTTTATAAATATTTAAAATGGTATTTATTTTTAAAGATCTTCGGGAAGTTTGTAAAATTAGTGAAACTTTCATTACATCGTCTCAAACTTTTTGGTCTGTGTAGCGCATGTCGCGTGACGGTCGGCTGCCGAGTAGGTATAAAGCAGTGTTCGGAGTCCTTATCGTACAAATACGATAATTTTGTGCCTAAGTTTCACTTTTACCGTGGTTTCATAAAACCACACAACATTTTTTCCTTTTTCTATGCACTTTTCTTCGTTGCGTTGAGTTTTTTTTTTATTTAATTTTTATTGCACGGTCTAAACGGTTTAGTTACTACAGCGTGAGACAGGAAAGATCTGAGCGCTGAGACAAACGTCAAAACGCAAAGGAATAGAATCCGCTATCGATACTAATTATTGTCTTAAGCGTATGATGTTTTGATAAGGATTTGTTCACCTTACCAACGGCGACGACGACCACGAACAAAATTTTCATCCAGTCGTAATTTAACAAAATTGTGCAAAACACAATTAAAAATAAATTATTAAAATTTCCTGTCGTTCTGGTGATTGGAATTTTTATTTTTGAGATCAACGAATGAAAAAATAGATTTTTCGTAGAAACGGTTATATATATATTGTCAAAAACATCCATACAAGGAAGGAATTTATTTTTATTTTTTAGCTCAGTTTAGTAATAAATTTTACTAACAGTTCGTTTAATTATTTATGGTAGTACGTGTTTATTCAATAAAAGTTAAGTAGGTAGTAACAACTACCTACTATGCAGTCACTATTCCACGCGGACGAAGTCGCGGGCACAGCTAGTCACAAATATAAAATAATTACCTACCTATTGCAATAAGTGAAACTCGCGGTGTCGTTCGTGTGGTATTCGGTTAAAGTAGCATTATATTATGTGCTATGGATTGTATTTTATAATAATTGTGAATTAGAATATTATATATCTGTACAAAATTTAGAGTGTCAGTATTCGATAAACTATTTTTGCATATAAGGCCGTCTGTCCATCTGCAAGAAAACTTCCACAAGAAATGTCCGACAGTCTGTCTGACAGAAGCTTGCAAGTCTAATTCCGCCTTTCCACCTGCAAGTAGACTTGCAAGTTGCTGTCAGACAGACTGTCGGACATTTCTCGCGGCAGTTTTCTTGCAGATGGAAACGCTGTCTGATAGTAGCTTGCAAGTCTAATTCCGCTTTTCCACTTTCCACCTGCAAGTAGACTTGCAAGTTGCTGTCAGACAGACTCTCGGACATTTCTCGCGGAAGTTTTCTTGCAGATGGAAACGCGGTTTATGAACCCAATTTTCTTTTTTAAAGTGGATAAAATAATGTTTTTATGATAGCTGATCTAGACATGAATAAAATAATGCAAGGCCAAAGTTAGAACTGTCACAGCTTCTCAGTGAAATGTGAAAAAGTGTATAAATTCTAAGGTAAGGCAGAATTCACTTCACTCGCCCTAACGTTACTCTCACGTTTATAATATATTATGTGGGTTACTCGTATTTTTTTGTGTAAATATTTAATTGCGCCATGCTATCTCATATTCATATTTTATCTGTATTTTGTACAACAAATAGGTCGATGTGTTGACTCATTGAAAAATATACAAATTTTCTACTGGCAATACTAGAGTTTCGAAAGTTCAATTTTGCATGGCGGACGTGCAAGTGGGTTCTGTTATTTGTTGGTGATAATTTCAATTATTATTTCTTTGAGATTCCTTATGGAAAGGCAAATTTTCATACTACTTTTTCTTTGTGGACGTGCTTTATTCATCCCTTAACGTTGGATAATGTTAAAGTGTTAGTTTTTGTTAAAATAGTGAGAACTGCATAGGTTTTTCTCAAAAATGGGAAAATGTGACGAAGCTAATGTCGAAGTTAGTATGGGGGACTCGGCGTCCCCCATGAAACCAGATAATTTTACATTCACCGTGCCTCCAGAAGCCCCTGTCTTCGAGCCAACACCAGAAGAGTTCTTGGATCCTCTGGCGTACATCAGTAAAATAAGACCAATAGCTGAAAAGTCGGGGATTTGCAAAATAAAACCCCCCGCGGTAAGTTATTTTCTTTGTGTTTAATCGAAAGCTTTTGAGTATTTTTATTAGTTTTCAGTGCAATTTTGCATACAGCTTAGTTTTATAACCCTATTCGTGCACGTTTAAAACATCTATGATGCAACCGTGGTAACAGGTCTTCTAGTTTTTTGTGTTATCGAAGATATCAATTCTTTAATTTATTATCTGAAATGCATCTTTGTCTCAAATTATGTTTTGATACAAAGTTTAAAATGCATAAAATTGTCGTCAAATGCACTTGCATATTGTTGGTATAAGCTGGTTGCCATTTTGTATTGTGCCCTCTGCCTACGATAGTTTTGATAAAAAAAGAACCATTCGACCACTTTCGTCGCAAATAACTGTAACGCCAACTCAGTTTTCATGAAAAAGCATCTTTAATAGCATTTATATGTTCTTTTGTAGAAAATAATTGTATAAATATTTATTTATGTGTCTATGTAATGCAATGCAAAATGGTTTCTTTATATTTATAAAGCAATTTGAATAATAAAAGACATACTTGGACCTAATTCATAACTGTATGTTAGATAGAATATTTTTCCTATATGACCAAGTTTTGTAAGACTTGATGTGTGCCATATGTCCTGCTTAAGATTTCAGTTCAAGTGCTCCTTTGTATATAGGTATGTAAATGTCTACATACATTATATAAGTCCTTTTAAGTGATTACATTGCTTGCATACAGTTAGTGAAGGATAATTATAAAATAATTAGGTATTGTCATGAAATAAATTTCTTACTTTTCATATAGTTTTTTTTTAATTTGTATAAATTTTGACATCCATTGTGCAATAGGGCGAAAAAATTTAATGCTGCAGTTATAATTTTATGAATTCATTAAAAAGAAAGGTCACCATAAACATAAGGAAGCTAACTAAAATACTAACTGTACTCCAATAAATAAATGATATATTTTTTATTGACAAAATAATGTAAAGATTTAATTTTTTTGTAGCAAATCATTCCTTGTAAAAATAATATTTAATCATAATAACAAGTATAAATTTATAAAGAATTGAAAAAATTCGATCACGAGGCGGGACTCGAACCCGCATCCTTTTGCGCCATTCCGGGGCGGATGCCTGACCAACTCGGCCACTCGTGACCCGCCAGAGCAATCTAATTTATTCTATTCTTTCAGTTTTATGTGTCTGGAGGGACACACCGCGCGCCATCTATTGAGATGATTAACAACCATTTCAACCAATATGAAGCACTTTTCAGTGAATACAATATTGTAACGATGGAACACGACCTTTTTTGTTGAATTTATATTTATAAAGCATTTGAATGCCATAAAACCAAAAATATAAATTCAACATAATAACAAGATCAAATTATTTATCAATTTTATTCACATCCAACTTATAAATCTATAACAATCAATAGTGAATGTGGTATAATAATAATTGTTTTAAGAAACTAACCTTGTTGCTACATGTCTTATAATAATTTGTAAATTATAGGTTACATAAAAATAATATTGATTTTAACATGAATTATTAATTTTTGTAATTAAATATTATGTACTTTATAATATACTAGTGGTCCGCCCCGGCTTCGCCCGTGGTACATATTTCGCAATAAAAGGTAGCCTATGTCCTTTCTCGGGTATCAAAATATCTCCATGCCAAATTTCATGCAAATTGGTTCAGTAGTTTAGGTGTGATTGAGTAACAGACAGACAGAAAAGTTACTTTCGCATTTATAATATTAGTATGGATGTATCAAAATTTTCACCTTGAATATATTGTGAGCGCAAAACCTAAAAATTGTTTGGTTATATTTATAGCAAAATTTGTGATATAATAATATGTGCCTATTGCATAAACTAATCATTATATTGTTTCAAATCGCTGACCTACTTTCAATTGAATCCCAAGTTTTTCAGCCTCAGAAGTAACCATGAAGTGGAAGAACATTTTGGAATGTATAAATATCCATTTCATTATAATTTTATACCTAAATGCCGACCAAATTTTTAGATGTAATTTTCACAGTTCACATGAATTATTGTGATAGTTAATTATCAAAATGTATCCCAAGGATTACAACTGTGTGTATCAACTGCAATTATAGAAATAATTTGAGTCCATAACTATTAAGTAATTTGAAAATTACCTTTCAACTTCTAGTAAAACAACATATTGCGCTTCGTTGGCCTTTCTCCCCGTGGTTGCCTGGCAGAGATCACTGCATAGTGATAAGGCCGCCCTTTGTGCTTTTTGTATATTTTGTTTCTTGCATAATAAAGTGTTAAATAATAATAAAACATATGAACAAACAGGCATATAATTTAAATAGCTAACATAGGCAATAACACGAAATAGTTAACTTAGGCAGAAGTCCTGTTTTGTAGTAAAAATGACAATTTACTATTGCACAATACGTTTAAAATCATTCTATCAGTATTTTATTGCAATGGCCCTGATCATTTAACAATAAATTGACAGTAGCAGTGTTCCCTGCCTTTATGATGGTGTTAGAAATCAAATATACTTACCAAAGTACATGATAATTTGTGAATGAAGTGACTTTTACACTGAAATATTTGAGCACTCCTCATTGAAAGCCTTTTTAACCTCCGATAAATCATTGTTTATGTAAAGATTAGATAAATAAATAAATATTATGGGACATTATTACACAAATCAACCTAGTCCCACAGTAAGCTCAATTAAGGCTTGTTTTGTGGGTACTAGGCGACGATAAATATAATATTTAATAAATACATATATAGATAATAACACCCAGACCCAAGAACAAATAATTGAGTTCATCACACAAATATTTGCCCTGACCGGGGATCGAACCCGGGACCGTCGGCTCAGTAGGTTACATTACCACTGCGCCAACCGCGTCGTCGAAGATAGTCAGGGACACATGAAATTAGCGAATCAATTCAAAGTTCCTACAGTATTGTATTCTCTCAAATTTATGCCATACCTACGATATAGCTTTCAAATCCAAATATTATAAAGCTCACTAACAATCTGAGGCTAAAAGCTGCATAAAATAATATGTTGTTCTTTGTTGAGAATCAGCTTATAATTTTTTGTCAATATCAATTTAATTACCTATTAAGTATCTTAGGGCCGATTTTTCAATGCTTGGATAAAACTTATTGGTCGAATAATGTATAAAACTACCATTTTAAAAACGTATTCTAATTGCCCGTATTTGGCTGTTTACGTGACATTTTAATATTATCGTGTAATACTTTATTGGAAGGATACGTTTTATCCAAGCATTGAAAAATCGGCCCTTAATTGTTTTTATTATCTTTATCATGAAATATGTTATTGTTTTGGATGTTAATTCAAACTCACACCTATGGTTATTAATCTTAATTTTAAGTGTTTAAATTACTATTTCTTAAATAAAAACTCCTACTGATGCAAATCTATACCATGTGTATTTGTTTTTGTTCTTATATAGGTATAAATCTTATTTTGTTGTGTGCTTATTACAGGTAAATTAGCTTGGAGAAATTTTTGCATATGTAGTGGTGTGTATATTACTCAGATCTTAGAGCGCGTTTCCACTATATCGTTCTGGCCTATACAAAAATGTTTCGATATCCTAACATTACTATTTAATTTTATACTTATTCCTAGCAACACTTTTGTTTTCAATAAAAACAAGTTTTTATTTGAAAGAAAATGGTTTTGACTTTATAAAAAAAAATATATCATTCAATTTTACGTCCTTGAGCAAACGACAAGGCGACTACCGTGAAACAATAAAATATCGTGTCTGTGTTTCATAATTAATATTTGACCATAATAATTACGAAACAAAACAAATAAATAAATCGTCACTTGATAGTGGAAAGTGGAAACACGCACAAAACCAGAATAAACCAGTTTACGCTGTCCGCAGGTGCCACGTGCAGTCGTTTGGTAACGTTAGAACATAAAGCACATTTCATTCAAAAATTATAATTATTATGTACGTAGTTTAATTGATAAATTTTGTATTTGTTGATTGTTGTTATTATTTGATATTATTGTTATAATATTTGTTGAAGTGAATTACATGTCCCGCAGCCGGAGGCCCCAAATGAAAACTCAGATGTACTTAAAAACTACATTTAATAGCTAAAATGAGACTTTTACACCCATGTCTGCACGATGCAGACCGGAGTTAAAGAATGAATTTATACAGTTTAATAATTATAAAGACGTAAGCTTGGATGCTATAAGGGAAATCGCATCCACATTCTATTCCCGTGCGAACGGCGTATTCAGCAGTTTTGTATGAAGGCAGGGCCATAACTAGTGTTTAATTTGTGTGTAAGTGTTGTAACTTTATATTGTTAATTCAATATGGCTCCAGTGTTAAAACATGGTCGAGGCAAGCCTTTGACTTCTCAAACTAAAGAATTAAACTTTAAATGTCGTTTCTTTTTCAGGTTAGTAAATTTTTCATTTTAGTAACATTGTTAATGTAAAAGTTATATGTATGTTAAATGTGCAAATATTAAAATAAAGTCTCATCTTTTTCAGAGGAGAAACACATATAGTTTAATTTAAAATCCCTTATATATACAGGGTTACTTGTAAAACACCGGCAACCTCGCAGGACAAGATAGCTAACATCATAAGTAACAACATTTCGACTTTTGATAATTTGTTAGATTTTATTTTCATACAAAAATAAATATTCATTTAATTTTCCGTCTGAATATTATAAACTCTACGCCTCCCAAAAATTACGTAAACAAAAAGCGAACGAGAGGGGGAAGGGGGCGTCGCGTCGTCCATCCGATAATTAATAGAACATAGACTTACAAATGTAAGGAGAGTACAATAAAAGTTTAAAAAATCATTTAAAAATAATTTATTGCGTTATGCCAAAAGTCGTAGAACAAATGTTGTTACTTATGATGTTAGCTATCTTGTCCTGCGAGGTTGCTGGTGTTTTACAAGTAACCCTGTATAAAATAAAAACTAAAAATAAAATGTTGTTTTATTTTATTTGCTGACCATACACTACTACAAACGCAAAAATTTCTCCAAGCTAATTTACCTGTACATACTGTAATAATTTTCATTTTTAACTGTTAGATAAGGATAGGCTTAAATTAAAAATTGTGATTTACCTGATTGATTTATATCTATTATACTTTTTTCAAATCACAATGTTCTATAATTTGTTATGTGTATTTTTTATTAAGTTAAGTAATTTTTTTTACACATTTGGAAATAAATTTTTAGGTCTCTATTCATTAATGTATTGTTATGCTTTTTATGTGGTTTTTATTTAAGCAATCTAGTCATATTAGGTTCTGCAGCTCTTGATCGCCTGATAACTTCTATAAAAATAATTTCTTATGTTTTAAAATATCATTCTTCTATTGTAGGTATAATGTATTACATTTTTAATGTCAAATTGTTATTATTTTACTAATAGTAGGGAAAACTTACACTCAAATATCAACAAGACAATATGATGTTTATTACAGCATTGGCAGCCACCATTTGCGGTTGATGTTGACAGGCTACGGTTTACACCCAGGATTCAAAGATTAAATGAATTAGAGGTAAGAATATAATAATAACCTTTATACAGATAAATATTGCCCTTTTAGTTTCAGTTATACTTAGATTTCGTTTGAATGTAGTATTTATTACATTCATCACTATTTGAAAAGTTGTTTTA
The DNA here is from genome assembly GCF_061535455.1 of Colias philodice. Lineage (NCBI taxonomy): Eukaryota > Metazoa > Arthropoda > Insecta > Lepidoptera > Pieridae > Colias > Colias philodice. The sequence goes on along the minus strand of NC_143109.1, from coordinate 6,188,403 downwards.
TTTACGATAATGTTACAATTCATACTGAATCTCGGAATATGAACTTTTTCTGTGATTTTCGAACTGCTTTACACTAGCAGAATTCTAACTGAATTATGACTAATGAAGTTTTCGTAAAATACATATTTCATGCTGCAAGTCATGAAACCATATAATTGTACTCATAATCTCAAGTCATAACACTACTCATTTAAAAGGAAATCTGCTAAGTGTACTGTGTCTTCGTAATCTCGCAAGAGATATTAGCTGCATTTATATTAGGTCATTTATGTATAGCTAAAACTATTTTTAATATTTCTAAATATAGATAGCCTGTTTTTGATATACGCTCTTGAATAATTAACTGTTTTTGTTGTTGATTAGAACAACGTAGCACTTTTATTTTTCTTTTGTAGGTATTTACATAAGAAAAATATGTGTTGGTTATAATCGATGTGTATTGATTATTGCAATTTTTTATGGAAATTCTTTGAAATATTTAAATGTATTTTTTACAATTTACATCAATTATTGTCAAATATAAATTTGAATATTTTTCATTTTTTTTTATAGTTTTTACATGTATTAGATTAGTTTGTACAGCTTTTCCAAATTGTTATAATAATTTAAATTTAAACCATTCCTTAACAGGCTATTACACGGGTGAAGTTAAATTTCCTGGATCAAATCATAAAATTCTGGGAACTACAGGGCTCAGTATTGAAGATACCAACGGTTGAGAGGAAGCCGTTGGATTTATATGCATTGCATAAAATTGTTAAAGAGGCTGGTAAGCAAAGACGTATTTAATTAATAATATTTATGTAGTTGTAACGATCAATAATCTATACTAATATTATAAAGAGGAAAGGTTTGTTTGTATGTATGTATGGTTTTCACGCATAAACTACTGCAGCGATTTTGATGAAATTTGGCACAGATAACCTTTAGACCCTGAGAAAGAACATAGGCTACCTTTTATTGCGAAATATGTACCACGGGCGAAGCCGGGGCGCACTGCTAGTATCTTATAAATATATGTAGGTATTTTCACTTATAGTTTTATTCATGTGTAACAACATTACTTGTCTCGACATATTATTTAAAACAATGCTTTGTATTGCATTCATGAAGATACAGTTTTACAAACGACTCTAAAGCTATCCTATAAACTTATTATCCACATTTAATATCAGTTTCTGAAATTTTAACTTGTTAATTTTCCATTATAAATTATATTTTTCCCCAGGTGGTTTTGAAGTATGTTCAGCGGAACGGAAATGGTCGAAGATAGCTCGCCGCATGGGTCACCCCCAGGGCAAAGGCATCGGCTCGATACTCAAAAGCCACTACGAACGGATCCTGTATCCGTACGATGTTTTTAAGAATAATGGAGCAGTCGGTGATAATAAAGAGACGGTGAGTTGATTGTCCGTTTGTGTGTTTTAGATCGTGATAGTTTGGTTTTATATTTTTGTTTGTCTGAACGCGCTAATCTCAAGAACTACTGGTCCAGTTTGAAAAATTATTTCTGCGTTTGATAGCCCATTTATCAAGGAAGGCTATATGCTATATATCATCACGCTACGACCAACAGGAAAGGAGCCACTGTGGTGAAACCGCTCGGAGCAGCTAGTAAGTTATATGTGTACTTAGTATGCGAGTGTTCTTTCTATAGATTGTTAGGTTTTTAAATAGGTAGTTTAATGGTTATTTAAACTGTCGTAAAATTTGTTCTGCTCTTTGGAAGTTTATCTGCAACTAGTAGACATACACACAATAGGTTATATAATCATTATTTCGTGAAAGCTTCAGTGTACTATAATGTTATGTTTTTTTTAACTGTTATTTATTTTGGTTCGATCAAACACTAATTTTATGTATTTGTACAAATTATTTACAGTATAGTAATTTTAAAAGCTAATAAATTTCTAACGGTTGTTTATATTGTTCATAACGTTTTATTTATAATACTGCATCTTTGCAGATTTATTTACGATAATTTATCGAAGCTAATAGGTATATGAAAATCATAATTAGTATGCTATAAGGTGACTTGGGACATTAATTTCTGTGATTATAATATATACTACAAGTTGCGTATAAATACTTATTGTTTATAGATAGTTTCATTGAACTTTTGACAGATTATCTATATAATTACAGTTTATATATTATCTGATTGGAAATAAAAAAAAAATACTGAATATTAAATACCTCAATCCTCTGAATGTCAATACATAACAAACATTATTATCAATGCCAATTGCGTATGGTATTTTATTGTTTAAATTACGACAATACTGGCACATCGGCTGTGTTGTCTTTGTTTCTGCAGAAACAGAAAAGATTAAAATAATTATGATTATAATTTATATTTGTATAGAGTAGACCATTTTGTTTACACAAATACTACACAGTTTTATAATGTGCCAATTCTGTTTATACACAGAGTGACAAGGACAACAACATTTTGGAGAATTAAGATAATTACTTTATAAAGATGTATTTTATCATATTTGTAATAGACTGTGTAATGTGTATGTGTGAACATATGGAACTCATAAGTATTTGTCTTACAGGATTACGATTATAATCACCAATAAACATAATGTTATTATAATGTATGAGTATGTTTAACTTGTATTAGTATGTCTTAATAATGTATGACATATAAAACTTATACATATCTACAGCAATAATATAAAGCTGCTGTTTGTTTGTTTGAGTCTCCTAATCTCAGGAATTACTAGATAATATTTCACTGTTAGTAACCCCTAAGTGCTATAGACTATAACACATATGGGATGGACGTCAGCTAGTCACGTATTAATTATTAAACACTAAAAACGAGTGTTATATAAATTGCTTCAGATATTTTTAACTAGCTGTGCCCTGCGGTTTTACCCGCAGTGCTCCGCTCCTGTTGGTCTTAGCGTGATGATATATAGCCTATAGCCTTCCTAGATAAATGGGCTATAAAACACCGAAAGAATTTTTCAAATCGGACAAGTAATTCCTGAGATTAGCGCGTTCAAACAAACAAACTCTTCAGCTTTATAATATTAGTATAGATACATATTATAATATGTAGATGATATGATTTATTATTTTAACACCGAAATTAATCCAATCATCGTTTCTAACCAGAAAATCGAAGTGAAAACTGAACAAACACCGGAGAAGGTGAACGCTCGCAGTCGCTCCGCGAGCAAGGGCCCGGCGGCGACTCCGCCCCCCGGCCGTCGGTACAAGAGCTCGGAGCCCGAGCCGGCGGAGGGCAGCCACACGGAGGGCGCTCTGCCCGGTGCTGATGATAAGAAGACACCGATCAAGGAGGAACCAATTGAGACTAGGCGGAGTGAGTTTTTCTTTGACATATTTTTTGTTTATAATTCAATCATCGTTTTCAGATGTTAGACTTTATTATCGTTAAAATGTTATTCCCATTTTACAAATATTTGCAGTTATTTATTTATTCTACCGTTTAGAAGCTTTTTTTGAATGTAATGTGTTAGCCTTAGTTACATAATGCGAGAAATACGGAACAGTTTTTACAATTACCTGTTTCAAAGTTTTAACGTCTGCAATTATCAACTTGCAACTTATCTTTCACAAAACTTGTCACTTTTCCTCTTATTATCATTTAAAAACCAACCCTATACCCCATACAATAAAGTTCAAAATCCCGCAGGCCCGCGCGAGAACAAATGGATGTCGAGCGCCGCGAGTTGCGGCGCCCGCGCACGTGTGCTCCGTTCGACGCGTTTGCGCGAACATCGTTTGAGCAATATGACGGTGTCAGTGACGCCTGCACCGCCCTGCGCTACTTTGCGACCGGATGATCCGGTACGAATATTTAAATAAATAAATGTTTCAGGACAATTTTCACACACGGCACGATCTGATCCCATACTAAGCTTTCGCTTGTGTTATGGAAACCAGATGGCTGATAAACATACATATACTAATTTTAAATAAATACTTATATAGATAATTAACACCCAGACACAGAGCAAATAAATATGTTCATTACACAAATATTTGCCCCGGTGGGAATCGAACCCACGACCTCTGGCTTGGAAGGCAGGGCCACTACCAACAAAGCCAACCGGTCAGTCAGTCATTTACTAAGCTAGTGCATAGCTTCTATCGTTTCTTCTTCTATTATTATGTCGTTTTAGTGTTTTAGTGCTAGAGAGATGAGGAAAGAGGGGAGGGGCAGGATGAAATTAAATTTTATTTTATTAGTTTTTTTTGCGGTGGCAAGACTTGAAAAAAGTGCAGGGGCTGGATGAACGTACTACATAAAACATGTGATTTCTTTAACTTTTCTTTTTTTATTAATAGTTAATTTGGAAAGTGGGTATGAAAGGGATAAAATAACATACAGGCGTCATTCAACGTCATATTTTCTTGTTACAAGTTAATGTTCATAGTGCAATCTCCAGTGTATTAGATATAAGCTTCTTGGTGGTAGCTTACAGAGGTAACAAGGATAACATTTTTTGATTTGATGGTTCTCAAATATTTATCACTTATGTCTTAATAAACTTTATTTGATTATTTTTTTCCGTGCAGCTCGCAAAATACATGTGCCACATATGCGGTCGTGGTGACATAGAGGAGCAGATGCTATTGTGCGACGGCTGCGACGACTCGTACCACACGTTCTGCTTGGTGCCGCCGCTCGCGGACGTGCCGAAGGGCGACTGGCGCTGTCCCGTGTGCTTGGCTGAGGAGGTGGGTGGTAACATCATCATCGTCATCATCATCACCATCATTTCTCCCTATACTCATTCCTAATATTTCCCTTTTAACACTTAAACATAAATCTTATCAATCATAGTAGGTACATAGTACATTCATAACGATTAACCACCGCAAACAAATTTATCAAATTTATTACTCGATTATAATAAAATTCAAACTTTATTCAGGAAATCTTGATAAAATGTAATTCTGTAACACAGGTATCAAAACCGACGGAGGCGTTCGGTTTCGAGCAAGCGTCGCGCGAATATACTCTGCAGCAGTTTGGGGAAATGGCTGATCAGTTCAAATCGGATTATTTCAATATGCCTGTACATGTGAGTGATTTGTTATTAAATACTTATGAGAAGTAGTTCTCTGTTAATAAACGAATTTCGAATACTAAATGAGTTTTAAACTGTGATGTAATGGTGTTGGTATTTTAAATTTTTATTTTCAATATTACCATTGCTTAATAATATATGTATTTGATTTTGATCACTCGAAACACCTATTCAGACGATTTCTTGCAAAAAAGGATACAAGAAATTATCTGTGCATCTTTATAACAAAGAAATTAAGAATCACCAGTTTCAACAGCAGTTTCTATAGAAAATAAATATGTATGTAATATTGTCAACACATTAATAAATCATTTGTTAAATATTTAATTTTTATATTAATTTAACAGATGGTTCCAACATCAACGGTTGAAAGGGAGTTCTGGCGGGTGGTGTCATCGCTAGAGGAAGACGTGACAGTCGAATATGGAGCCGATTTGCATTCTATGGACCATGGATCAGGTAAAATTATTAAACATAATGTATAGAATATGAAAACGAATGCATTTGATGTTTTAAGTAGACCTATAAAATTTTATATCGTTGCTTATGTGCGATTGTAAAAGCAAAGATATTCAATCGTTTCTTTCTGTTCAAACAATTAATTTTTCAAGCCATTATTAAATTATGTTAATAAGTGTCAATATTTTCTTTCTGGCTCGGTAATAAAAAAAATGTGTGCGTGTACTAGTGTACACACGTAAGAAGTGAAACTTCTTAATGACCTTATTTTTTCAAAAAATAATTTACTTATATGCAACTTTACAGAACACGTCGAATCAAAGATGGCGCGTAACGGAAAAATGTCACGCGTAACGAAAAAATGTTACATTAAATTTTTTTCCAACCCTGATAAAGAAGTTTCACTTCAAAAACCGGCTACAATTAAATCTACTAACTAATATACTACTTCTACGTAATCTTACGTAATATAACCAATTATTTATCAAAATTTTTCTAGTACTGATTATTGTCATATAATTAGTCATATTATAGTACTTATTACCTATTACACAGGATTCCCGACAAAATCAAGCGCACACTTATATCCCGGGGAGCAGCAGTACGCCGAGTCCAGTTGGAATTTAAATAACCTGCCCGTTCTGGAAGGTTCCGTGCTCGGTCACATCAATGCTGACATTTCTGGCATGAAGGTAAGAATGCATATTATAATGGTAAATAATTACCTAAAATTGCAAATGTCCTGTCTACCTTCCTTTATCTCAAGATCGAATCCATCCAATATTTTATAGCAGTGTTATTTCCAGGAAAGTGATGGTACTAGACAACCAATATAACACTAAGGGCCGATTTTTTAATGCTTGGACTTATCCGTCCAATAAAGTATTACACGATAATATTAAAGTGGCACGTAAACTGTCAAATACGGGCAATTAGAACACGTTTTTAAAATGGTAGTTTTATACATTATTCGACGAATAAGTTTTATCCAAGCATTGTAAAATCGGCCCTAAGTGAATTATTTGTTTACACTGGAAATAATACTGTTTTAACGCATTATGGTAAGGGTGCATGTCCTCTTTAATTTGCAACCTCATCAACCATTTTTCAAAAGATGTAGTACAAATACATTTTTTACATTTTCAGAATTAATAATAATATAACTGTTAAACTATATAGAATATTTATTACAATATATGTATGTTTCTTGTTCAGGTCCCATGGCTATACGTCGGCATGTGTTTCGCCACGTTTTGCTGGCACAATGAAGATCACTGGAGTTATTCAATTAATTACCTGCATTGGGGCGAACCGAAAACATGGTATGTTACATCTATAACACATAAAAAATGTAAACAATGTAATTTTTTAGTAAAAATGTAATTTTTTGTAAAAATGTTAAGTACAAATTTTTTGTAATAATGTTATTTTTTGTCATTAATTATCTAGGTCTCATTTTCATTGGTAGGTATTATTTAGATTGTTTTCCAAGTTGCTTACTATAGTTGCCTACTCAGTTAGGACTTATTTAAAAGTTCGCCGCTTGTGATTATTATTTCAATATGTATGATATTTGTAACTGTGTAGCTTACTAACATTCCCATATATTCTGATCTCTATTGTATTATTCATTTAATTATTAATCACAGGTATGGAGTACCCAGCTCAAAGGCTGAACAATTCGAAGCGGCCATGAAAGCAGAAGCCCCAGAGCTGTTCCAACTGCAACCAGATTTGCTGCATCAGCTCGTCACCATCATGAACCCCAATGTGCTGATGAAGGCCGGAGTACCCGTGTATAGGTATGTAATGTGGTTGTAAAAGTTTGGAGAAGACAGGTTTTGTTTGATAATTTATTGAGATAATATTACTACGTATGGAGGAGACACCACGAACAAAATCTGTGCGCCATTTTTTTGCTCTAACTAAGTTTTAAAAATTATTATCTAGTTAGGTACTTACCGATGAAAGTTATTCCTTTGAACTTTTCCGTATTATTTGTATTATTTGTGCAATATCGTAACATACACGAAGGCATATTTGATGCGTTTCACTTTAAAACAAATAAAAAATGAGCGTGCAGTTGCGGCATATGGCGTATGTTGAGCGGAACATAAGTGATGTAGGCGGTGTCGTCTCCATAAGTATATCTCAATGTGATAATGTAGTTTTTTGTTGATGTTTAGCGTGTTGGTGATTAGCGGATCAAAAAGTTTGGAAGTATTCATATTTAAATCAGGTTCTTTTATGTTAAATTCTTGTCTTTTCATTGCCATTATAATATTTTTTAACTAATTTAATTATCAACCGGTATTACGTTATAGCTGCTGAGATTCTAATTTTGGTATTATTAATTTTAGAAAAACACCAACCTAGTATTTCATGAAAAAAAAATATAATGCATATTTTACTTTTTCTTTTACTTTTATGCATATTTTTTTTTTAGCTTCAAACAGATTTTCAGATTTCAAAAATTACACCGTTGTTTTCTTTTGGATAAAACGTAATATTTTTTTACAGAACGGACCAGCACGCCGGTGAATTTGTGATCACGTTCCCGCGCGCGTATCATGCTGGCTTCAATCAAGGATATAACTTCGCTGAAGCTGTTAATTTCACACCAGCTGATTGGGTGAGTTTATTCTTTGTTTTCGTTAAAATAAGGGCATTTTTATATTAATTTAGTTAGGGTTGGTTATGTAAATGATTGAAAAAAGGAAATTGTAAGCCTATTTGAGGCTCATGTTCGTTGAGATTTGTGTATTTTTACATTTTTTTTTGTTGGTTTTCATTTATATTTATTTTACATTATTTTCTTATCTGTCCATCTATATTTGTGTGTGTGTGTGTGTGTGTGTGTGTGTGTGTGTGTGTGTGTGTGTGTGTGTGTGTGTGTGTGTGTGTGTGTGTGTGTGTGTGTGTGTGGGTATTAATTTAATATTTTCCTACCAGTTAAAAATGGGTCGCGAGTGCATAGCCCACTATTCAACACTGCGCCGCTACTGCGTGTTCTCGCACGACGAGCTCGTGTGCAAGATGGCGCTCGAGGCGGACTCGCTCAGCCTCACCGTGGCGCTCGCCGCGTACAGGGACATGCGCACCATGCTGCACGACGAGCGCAAGTTAAGGAAGGCGCTCTTGGATTGGGTACGTGAACGGCAAAAAATAATAATAAAAAAGTGAAAAAAAGTCGTCAAAATGGCAGAAGTCAAACAAATTTTAATGGGGTAAAGCAGCTTTCAAAGGAAAAATAATTGAATTGGGTGAGGCAGTCGAAAGTTTTGAAGTAATACAATCGAAGGAAAATACAGTCCAAGTCAAATGAGAATCTTTTATTGGAGTTGATTCAATTTAAAATTCTTTATTGTGCATTACAGGAACGGGTGCAAATAAAAATAAATAATCAATCATACAAAGATCACAACAGATGATCGTATCGCTTAATCACAAAATTTAAATCAATAAAAGAGCATACTCGTACTTGTACAATGCTGTATTGAAGAAAAAAATAACACAAATTAAATTAAAACTAATTATAACGCAATAATTATACTCAATACCTATGTCTAATATTTTTTCATAACCTTAAATACTAAATGCAACTCTTTTCCACTATACAGGGTGTAACAGAAGCTGAGCGGGAGGCGTTCGAACTATTACCAGACGACGAGCGTCAATGCCACCTGTGCAAAACCACGTGCTTCCTGTCGTGCGTCACGTGCCCGTGCACGCAGGTAGTCGCGTGCCTGCGACACTTTCATCAACTGTGCGCGTGCGCACCCGCTGCGCATAAACTCAGGTGGGTGACGTAATGTAGATTAATATAGGATATGGTATCTAACAAATCTCGATCAGTTCGGGTGGTTGCAATTATTGAGACAACTAAATTATTGTGAAAAACATCGCTGTTATGGTCACTAATATGCCAATAATTTAAGAATAGGGCTATATTATTATTTTGAGATATTTTACAATAATAACATAAACATAGAGTAATATATTTTTACAAAACGTATTTTTTCAAATTTGATGCAATGGAATGCAATTGAATAATGTCTTAAGTCTGCAAGTTATATACTATAGCACTGCGTAACTTGTTTGTTACACCTAACATAAAGTTTTTGTACACATTTATTTCGAGCTTTTTGAAACGCAATTAGAAAAAAATAAAACAATACCTTTACCTAACTAACATAACTACAATATTTCCAACAACAAGGTACTGCTACATGCTGGACAATTATACTTTTTTTTTATTATCAAACAGTATAATATTCGAGCGTGTAGTTAAAAAAAAAAAGACGTGTGGCACTCGGGGACTGCCGCGGTAAAGCTATTGCATGCTATGCCTTCAGGCCACACCTCCGCGCCCGTCCCTGTGGGGAGCGTGAGGTTTTTCTTTACGCAATTTCTGGATTCGGTCCCCGCGCTCAAGGCCCGCGATAGAAGCTATGCAATAGCTTAATAAAAATGAATCAATACTTAAAACTACAATATACCTCACGATTTAGGTACCGTTACACGCTCGACGAGCTACCCGCGATGCTGGACAAGCTGAAGCGCAAGTCGGAGCAGTTCCGCGAATGGGCGGAGGCCGTGCAGAACGCGTTAGATCCGGACACGCCCAAAACTTGTGATTTAGATGGATTACGTGCGCATCTGAAGCGGGCACACGATCTTAAGGTATGCGCACACACACACACACAAACAACCACACACACACGAAAATATACATGCGGACAAACAGTCCTGCATCACGCAAGAAAAAACACAACGAATACGCACGTGGTATCAGCACGCACATGAGCACGCGTAAACGAGATATAAAGACACGAAATAACTACGTGTACTTAACCACACATGCATGTATCTTTGCGCACACACACGTGATGACATATCACGTACATACCCATTTTTCACACGTTAATTCACACATGGATAAACACGCGTCCACGTGCATATTTATAATACTCAAACACACACTGTAACACGCACGTAAGCAAGCACACGCACTTGCACACACGCACGCAGATACACGGACGCATCCATTTACAGACATCTTCGAATAATGTAACAATTTATAACTTACTAGCTGCGCTTCGTGGTTTCACCCGTGTGGCTCCGCTCCTGTTGCTCTTAGCGTAATGATATATTATAGCCTATACTCTATAGCCTTCCTCGATAAATGGGCTATCTAACACAGTAAGAATTTTTCAAATTGGACCAGTAGTTCCTGAGATTAGCGTGTTTTTTTTTATTTTTTATTGATCTACAAAACTAGTTACAAATGTTTGTGATTTAATCTATTAATTTGTGTGCTATCATGCAGTTGATTTATAACCTTCTGGATGTAGACACAGCATGCAAATTTACAAAGTTTAATTGAATACCTTATCTATGTATAACAATAATTATAATAACGTGTTCAAACAAACAAACAAATAAACTCTTCAGCTTTATAATATTAGTATAGATTATAAACTAATTAAGTAATGAATTAATACAGATGCACAAAACGGAGCTAGTCCGCGCGCTGGAAACGGCCATAGAGGACGCGGAAAAGTGCGCGTCAGTGATACAGCAGCTGGACCTGAACAAGATGCGCACGCGCACGAGACACCACGACCCCAAGTACAAGCTGACCATACACGAGCTGACGCTGTTCGCGGCCGAGATCGACGGGCTGGCCTGCGTGCTGCCTGAAGGTGGGTGTTAGGGAATATAGTAGATAACAAGAAATAAATAAATATTTGAAGAAACAGTGTGACACTAAAAAATTACAGTAAGAAAATACCCAAATACAGAAACGAAAAAAAACAGATGCAATAAAGAAGATAATATACAACGTACAAGATGCGCACGTGCACGCGCACGTTCCGCCGATCTTAATGATTAAATAAAGAATAAACCATAAAACATCTAAACAAAAATAAAAAACGCTAAGAAAAACCCCAAATCTAATTTTAATGGTTTCTCAATTAATTTTACCTGAAAAATGCATAGAATAGGGACATATTGTGGATCTGGCTTTTTTTAACTTTATTTATTGATTTATTTGTATCTACAGGCTCAGCGGTGAAAGAAGTATTGCGACAAACTGCCGAGTTCGAGGATCGAGCCACGGAACTACTTAACGGTGATCTAGAGGAGTGTGATTCGTCATCAGTCAGGGAGTTGGAAGAGGTAAGTCTTTATTACTGTATAAATTTTGAAATTTACAGAACTTTTTTTTATAAAAAATGATCATTTAAATTGTTTTTGAGCAAGCCAATACAAGCATTACATAAATTGGAACTTTTTATTACTTAGAATATAATGATGCGTAATTTTCTTTAGAAATTAGGATAATCCTGTTCTGAAAATCCGACTATTATCAGAAATTGTTATGTATCAGAGAAATAAGCTTGTTAACATACTGATTTCACTCAAATTAATATTAAACAGTACATATGTTTAAAAAATATATATTTTTCTAGGTGGTAGAACTGGGCTCCCGTCTCTGCATAGTGCTTCCTCAATTACCTGCGCTGCAAGCGAGACTGCAACAAGAGAAATTCATCGTATCGTCGCGTGAACATCGTGACGATTGCGCATCACTAACGCCGGATCTTATCGATAAACTGCTGCAAGAGGCGGCTAGTGTTGTGCCGCATCGACGCGTCGAGGTGGAACGCGCTACGCTGTATAAGCTTAAACGTAAGTTTGTTTTGGTAAATTGGTATTTGGTAAATTTGTTTTAGGAATGTTTGATGCTATATTAGGTTCAATAGAGAGAAAATAATAGAAATCTGTATTGATGTTTACATAAATTTCATAAGAAATTCAGCAATTATAGTGGCAAATTATTTGGTTATCTTATCACAGAAAATCTTTCAAATAATTATTTACAAATTACACAATTTGTATTAAGTATTTTGTCCTGAGAAGCAGGTTATAATACCTATTTATTTTATATTTGTCACAGTGCAAGTAGAAGACTGGGAGCGTCGCGCTAAAGCAGTCCTTATCGATACAACCCCGCCCAAAGGCAGAGAATCTATCGATGATTTCGACAAGACGCACACAACACTAGCGGAATTAGATGCTCTATTGGCGGAGGGAGATGATATAGAGGCGGCGTTGCCATCGCAACACGCGCTCAAAACTGCCGCCACGCACGCTAAGGATTGGTTGTCTAAGGTAAGATGGGGAATAATGATAACAATTACGTGTTTATTACTTTATTGGCACTTGATGTTACTAGTTACATAAATAACTGTTTCCGCTCGCAAAAAAATATATATCAATAGTAAAATATTTTATTTGAGTAGAATATAATTGCGAAAGAAGATTACTAAGAAAAGGTAGAAAAACTGCTCTCAGTGTGGCAATGTGTACCGCAATTTTATATCGGTACTATAAGTTTTAATGTTCAATATGGTTTATTTGTTTAATCAAAACAATTTTTGATGATTATCTTCATTGTGATTCCAGTTAATGATTCCTTATTATACAGGGTGTCCCACTGTTGGTATACTAAGCTCAAAGGAGGTTATAGTTTTGCATACGCTGAGTACGTAAAAAATACTTAAAAAATTCCAGACGCATTTTTTTTCAAATAGATGAAATCTTAAAACTCTATGTGTACACCCATAGCAAGCAACCCGCCCATTTTTGCCACTAGCACGTGAGCTATCGTTTAAGATTATGTTTTCATAGACAAAATGCTCACATTAGAGAAGCGGTATATAACGGCTGCGCGAAGCTAGAGAAGAAAACATGGATTTTCAGGAAAAAAATATCAAAAAATTTTTAACGTAATTTTGTTGTTTGTGTATTTTTTACGTGATCAGTGTATGCAAAACTACAAGTTCCTTCGCGCTTAGTATATCAATAGTGGGACACCCTGTATATAGGTGTATTTGAACTTCGGGACGATTTTTTTCATTCTTTACTCAGTTTTTTTTTATAATGTATTTCGTCCAGGAAATTTACCAAATCTAAATCATAATTTATCTTCACTTCACTACTCAATTTAACACCAAGTTATAACTAATAACTTACAATAAACATGCCCACAGGTGGAAGAAATGCAATCAAAAGAACTATACCCATACATGCACAGCGTGGAAGCGTTAGTAAAACGCGCTATGCAGATACCAATATCGCTATACGAAAAAGATCAACTTGCAGCCGCCTTGCAGTCCGCTAAGGAGTGGAAACGCGGCGCTGCCGAGATGTTTATGAAAAAGGTATAAATAAATAAATATTTCAGGACAATTTTCACACACGACACTATCTGATCCCATACTAAGCTTTTGCTTGTGTTATGGGAACCAGATGGCTGATAAATATATAATTATATAATTTTAAATAAATACTTATATAGATTATTAACACCCAGACACAGAGTAAACATGTTCATCACACAAATGTTTGCCCTGGGTGGGAATCGAACCCACGACCTCTGACTTGGAAGGCAGGTTCACTACCAACTAAGCCAACCGGTCAGTCAGGTATTTATTTATAGAAAAAAGAAATCAATACATTCATATTTTCAATAATTTTCGAACAGAAATGGCCATTCGCACTGCCAGTAGTGCAAAAAATAATGAAATAAAACACATGCATGTTTTATTACTAACTATTTTATTCAATTTTCCCAACAGAAATGGCCATTCACACTGCCAGAACTACAATGAATGATAAAACAATACATAAACATGTTTGATTAATAACTAATGTAATAATTTTTGCAACAGAACTGGCCGTACACGCTCCTAGAAGCATTATCACCGCGCACAGAAAACACGCCAACGAGCACGAGTCGCAAGCGAGCACGTGACGCGTCAGAAGAGCCGCCATTGTTGAAACACTTTAGCGAAGACGCCACGCCCACTGAGATTGTTGCCGCTTTTAAACAGGCGGAGTTAAGAGAACTGGCTGCTATTAAGGAGCTGAGGTAAATAAAAATTTATTTCGCAAGAAAACAAATTTTCTTGTTTATCAGTGAATTGTATAGTCAGTGGCTTGGCCGACAGGAAACTAATATTCGGAAATAACGCCGCCATATTGTAAAATGTCATTCGATGACATATGATTGAAAGTGTTGTTTGATGTGGTTAAGAAGTTTTCTTATTTTCAATTTTAACAATTGTCCCGTTCATATAGCTTAGTACATATGTGTATTATTTAAAAGTAAATAAAGAACTAGTGAATTGTGTGCTTCATTTTAAAGTCTAAACTATAAAATGCAGGTCCATCAAGAGGTAACTATGAAGCAAAAAAGATTTTCCATAACGACATTCCTAAATTCTTAGAAAAAATTATACTTTTGCACTGGCAATATATTTTTCACACCCACAAAAAAGAAAATATCTTATTTATCACTAATTTATAACTATTACAGAGCTAAGAACATGCGCAAAGAAGTCCGTTCCCCACCAACCGCTGGCGTCACGTTCTGCTCGTGCCAAAAGCGGCAGTACGGACTGATGACGCAGTGCGAACTGTGCAAGGACTGGTTTCATGGTACGTGTGTGTGTGTGTGTGCTTTTTGTGAAGTACCCGCATTTTGTTGGATTTGGTTGATTGGTTGTTTTTAGATTAACTATTTCAATGATTTTCTGTTTCAAGTTTGTTTAGATGAAATGTAATGGTGAAATTGGGCAAGTAATTTTAAATTTAATCACATTTCGTTTTAATAAGATTATCGTTTGTATTTTGGTCTATATTTATGTGTAAAAAACTTGCAACAAATTCGATAATTTTCTGAGCAAAAGTGCTCTTTTTTCTAGATTTTGTGTTTGAATCTATTGCGTCTTTTTTAAAATACAATAATATGTATTGAATTATCGTCGAAACAACTCGGGCAAAGTTCTTATCTTTTGCATTTGTTTCCAATGTAACCCATATTAATATGTATTTTTGTTCAATAGCGTCGTGCATATCAACTTCACGCGATGATCGCGAGGAACGCGACGAATCACCGGAACGTATTGAATTACCGTTCCCGTGCGCGGACGGAAAGTTTCTTTGCTCAGACTGTACGCGCACTAAACGGCCGCGATTACACCGTATATTGGCGCTGCTGGTAAGTTTTTTTTCAAGTGAAAACTTCTTTAGCGGCGTTGAGCACTTTTTTTGTAATGGGTATGAAATCTTAAACTCGCGTCAGGACACGTGACCTGATCGAAAAAGCGTAAGACGGATACCATTCCAAAATATCAAACATGCTCAACGTTAATAATCAAGTTTTCACTTCTGCTGGCACTCCCGGAGTCCCGTCTTTTTTTTAAGACCATGAGAAGATCCAAATGTATTATCTGGCTAAACTGATGTTTTCAATTAATTCGGTCGCCTGTTCTCTCGAGGTTTGGAATCGAAATATTATATTATCATTGTTATTTGGGTAAGTTGTTCATGTAGAGTTGATGAACAGAAATAAAGATAGATGAAACGTAAGCATTGTTTAGCAATAAGTTTTAACGGGAATTGGAATCAAACGTTTTAGTATCTTCCCTTTTAGTAACGATTTTCTCAGTATTTCAAATTTCTGGTTGATATTTTGTATCCATAATAACACAAAACTCGCAAACAGGTGTGGCTACAAAAGCTACCCGTGCGTCTCGCGGAGGGCGAAGCCCTACAGTGCGTCACGGAGCGCGCTATGGCCTGGCAGGACGCGGCTCGGGCTGTGTTAGCGAGCCCCCAGCTGGCGGCCTACAGGACGGACAGACGGGATGGGACTGCGCCACGGTAAGATTATATTTTGTTACCTATACATTACCTAGCATCCATACTATAATATTATAAATGCGAAAGTAAATCTGTCTGTCTGTCTTTTACTGTCTGTCTTTTACTCAATCACGCCTAAACTACTGAACCAATTTTCATGAAATTTGGTATGGAGATATTTTGATACCTGAGAAAGGACATAGGCTACTTTTTATCCCGGGAAAATGACGTAATCCCGGAAAAACGGGAACCATGCGGGTTTTTCTTTGACTGCGCGGGCGAAGCCGCGGGCGGAAACCTAGTATTATATAATTTATTAAATATATTTATCAATATTAAAGAATTTTCTAAATTATGTAGTTTCTGTGCTAGATTGTTTTTGTTGATTTTCTTTGTGAATAATTGGTATTATTTTTTTTAGTGTAGATACTAGTTTTTTCACACACGATTTTCTTGTTACTGTTAACCCGTGACGCGTCCTATGTACAGACGGTTAATCGTAACTCAAAATGGTACTGTAGCGTCCTGCGTAACAACGACTGTTCATAACGCGGCCAATGACTTTGAAGGTCTTACAAGTGAATGTTTCTCTAATAAAATAAAACGCTTGAAAGACAGACAAGAACAATGAACTATATTTTAAAAACCGAACATATCAAAACCTAACACACATCTTGCTACATGTCGCTACTAAATAGTTCGTATATGAGTGATATTGTCGATATAAAATAACACCCCTACTTATCACAATATTCACTAAACAATCATATACAAAATTATTCTATACAAACTATGCCAAGAAGCAACATAAATTTATAATGTTTTGCTGAACATAAACTTTTAGTAAGAATATCAGCTGGCATATCAGCTGTTGGCAAATACAGCACCTTAACAATTTTATCTCTTACTAGATCACAACAAAAATGATATTTAATATCGATATGCTTTGTACGTTTATGAAATGCTGGATTTGCACACAGCTTCTGCGCACCTTGGTTATCATTAAATATGCAAATAGTGTACATCTTATTGGTTATTTCATATTGTAATTCCTTAAGATATAATGCTTCTCTACATGCTTCAGATAGACCAATATACTCTGATTCAGTGCTAGAGAGGACTACACATTTCTGTTTTCTACACTCCCATGATATTACACCATCAGATAACAAAAAACACATTCCAGTATATGATCTCCTATCTTCAGAGTTAGAAGCCCAATCAGCATCTACATAGCCTGTTATTTCTGAATTACCTTCTTTACAATATTTTATTCCATAACATTTAGTTCGTTTTAAATACCTTAATACTCTTTTTGCATATTCCCAATGCTCTTTTGTGTGACAATTATTAAACTGACTTAAAAAACTTATAGAGTAACTAATATCTGGCCTAGTTAAGACTGACAAGTACATCAAACTACCAATTAGTTGTTGATAGGGCACATAACTATTTGCCCCTACTGGACCTTTATTTACATTTAATTTGACCTCCATCGGAGTATCAACAGTCTTACAATCACTTAAATTAAATCTGCTTAAAAGTTGATCAATATAAGCTTCCTGACTCAAAGTTACATATCCTTTATCTTTATTGAAGGTTACATTCATTCCAAGACATAATTTAGCTTCACCTAAGTCCTTAATGCTGAAATTATTAGATAAAATCTGTTTCAAGTTATTAGTTTCAATTATATCATTGGAAAATATAAAGAAATCGTCGACATAGACTGTCACAATGGTCTTACAATTATTAATATTCTTTGTATACATACATGGTTCTATTTTTGACCTTTCTTAACCATTACTGATCAAACAATTATCAATCTTTTTATTCCAAGCTCTAGAGGCTTGCTTAAGTCCATAAATGGCCTTTTTAAGTTTCAATACTTTATGATCTGAACTACTACTATTATAACAATCTGGCATTTTCATGTAAATGGTTTCCTCTAAATCACCATTCAAGAAAGCAGTCTTGACATCTAAATGGTGAACATCCATACCTAACTTTACAGACAATGCAAATAATAGTCGAAGGGTTGTATGTCTCACTACAGGCGAAAATGTTTCTGTGTAATCTACACCATATTTTTGGGTGAAGCCCTTTGCGACCAAACGAGCACGATAACGCACATTGTTTTCACTATCGTACTTTTTTCGTAACACCCACTTGCACTGCACTATAGTACCATCTTTTGGTACATCTACGAGTTCCCATGCACTATGATTCTCGAATGACTGTAGCTCATCCTGTACTGCCCCTAACCAATGTTCTTTCTCTGGACCTTCCAAAGCTTCCTGCAAGGATATCTCATCCATGAACATGTTGTCATCTTTTATACAAGCACTTGCAAATCCATATCTGTCTGGCTGCTGCCTACGCCGGGGACCAGATATTATGTTGACATTGTTCAATATAATGGAGTCTTCACTGTCTGTTGTACCAGTCTCAGAGCTATCTAATGTGTCTTCTTCACAAGGTACATATAGTTCACTGCTGTCATCTGTGTTCGAGCTCTCTGATTGTTCAAGTGAATCTTCCTGAGGTGTCAAGTCTTTTTCCTCCACTGGAACCATATTCACTTCATCTGAACAATTTTCCTGTACCTTCAGATCACTCTCTGTCTCCATCTTCTCCAACACTATAACATCTCGACTGGTAGTAATGGTCTCATTAGTCTTCGGGTTGTAAATTCTGTACCCTTTGACCTCATTGGAATAGCCGACAAGGATACATTTATCAGACTTTCTGTCCCACTTTAATCTCTTTTGTTTCGGCACATGTACCATAACTGTACTACCGAAAACACGAAGATGACTTACATCAGGCTTTCTGCCTGTCCATATCTCGAAAGGAGTTTTATAATTTAATGATGCGGTCACAGTCCTGTTCTGTAAGTACACTGCTGTGTGTGCCGCCTCTGCCCAAAACCTTTTCTCGAGACCTGCATCAAACAGTAGACACTTGGCTTTCTCAACGACAGTCCGATTATATCGTTCCGAGAGGCCATTCTGCTCGGGAGTGTATGGGTTCGTTTTGTGATGTACGATCCCATGCAACTTCAAAAAATTGTCAAACTTACTGTTGCAGAATTCTGTCCCGTTGTCACTTCTCAAGATCTTTATGCTGCAATTAAGTTGATTCTCAACCTCTGCTTTATACTGTTGAAAACATGTTAATGCCTCATCTTTACTTTTCAAAAAATAAATGTATGTCATACAACTAAAATCGTCTATGAACAGCATAAAGTATCTAGAACCACCTAGAGATAGGTTTTCCATTGGTCCGCAGAGATCAGTATGCACAATATGTAGCAACTCAGTACTTCTGTTACCTTCTTTGGGAAAAGGTAAGCGGCTCTGCTTCCCCTCACAGCATGCAACACATGATGACTTTGATATATCAGTCTTACTATCAAGTGTCAATCCCTGTACAGCACCTTGCATCTTGTTCAAATACTGGCTGTTGACATGACCTAGACGTCGATGCCAAACTTCACTGGACACCATCACTGCAGCCGATGAACAACACTCAGGCATGTTTAGTTTATACACACCATTCAACAGACTCGCTGTAGCCACTAATACTCCTGCTTGGTTGAAAATCTGACATCCATTATTGTTGAATGAAACTTTGTTTCCTTTTGATATAAGTTGACTAACAGACAACAGATTTGTAGTCAACTTCGGCACGCATAATACATCTTCCACTGTAATATCGTATTCACAGGCATGCGTCTTTGTCGTAATCTGCACATCTCCAGTACATACTACTGGTATTTTATCTTTATTTGCCACGACAATTTCTTTGATCATAACATCTCGAGACACATTTGACAACCATTCTTCGTTCGCGGTAAGATGAACACTCGCCCCGGAGTCAATATACCAGTCACTTTTACAAAATTCACCATTCAGGAACACGGCGCTAAACGCGTTACTTCTTGTGCGTTCATTTTTATTTGTATTCGACGCATTTTTGTCCGAAAATGTACACTGATTGCGATAATGTCCTGTTTGTTTACATTTGTAGCATCTAATGACTTTTGGTTTTGACTTTGACAAGTTTGACATCTGTTCAGTGTTACCAACATTCCGTTTCATCTTATAACTCGCAAATGCTCCACTGGAATTGGAAGCGCTACTGTCTTTGCCATTTCCACTTTCTTCCATGTCCAATAATTTTGTTTTAATGGCGTCTGATGTCAATGGTATGCCGCAATGTTCAATCGCCATTATCATAGGGGAATATTTTTCTGTTAATCCCGCTAACAAAAGCGATGCGACCCACTCATCATTGATATTAAAGCCCGTACCGCTTAATTTTTGGCTTGTTTCAATGATTTGTGTCACGTACGAAGTCATTGAAGCACTATTTTCGAGTCGTATTGAAATCAAACTCCTCAGCAAACTGATTCTTCTCGTGAATCCTGAGTCATCAAATAGGTTCTTCAATTTCTTCCACAGCTCATGTGTCGTTTGTACACTTTTTATATGCACATAAAGCGACGAATCTATTGTCATGATCAGCTTAGCTCTGGTTTTCGCGTCACCTGCTGCTCCTATTTCTGCTGGTACAGTCTCCGACTTGATGCAATCAGACAATCCCTCCAGCACCAGAAAATTCTCAGCCGCAAAAGCCCATTCGCTGTAGTTTTCACGTCCTTTCAATTTAGGCACACTAACAAGATAATTCGTCGTCATTTTCAACTAAAAAATCTGGGTCCATAACCTCTAATAAAATAAAACGCTTGAAAGACAGACAAGAACAATGAACTATATTTTAAAAACCGAACATATCAAAACCTAACACACATCTTGCTACATGTCGCTACTAAATAGTTCGTATATGAGTGATATTGTCGATATAAAATAACAGTTTCCAGTATAAAAAATATTTCTCTATGCCTTAAACATTTATAATTCGAATCGACACGACTCCGAGACAGGCAATAGAGACCAAAACCACAAAATAAAAAAAAAAGTGAATCATTGATTGAGTTGCGTCATCGGCCATAGTTTGTGACATTTGTCTTGTTCAACGAATATTTGGATTGTGAATTATGCCGAGAGGAATAATTAGATGAGTGATAATTGAGACGTATATTACTGGAAATTTTACGTAGAATACGTTTATGATATTGGTTTTAGGGATATTTGAAGAATACTCAGTGAAAAAGTGTCTCAACTTTTCAGTGCGGAAGACGCAAAATGGCGCTTTTTTTCTTGTTTGTGAATAATGGAGATTTGTTATTATTCATAGTGAAATACGTTGTGTTAAATGTGTGAAAATATAAGTGAATGTATTTGGCAATCGTGTAGTGATATGAAAACGTGAATATGATCATTTGATGACTCAGCATTATCATGTAAGTGTTAGTATGTAAGCAATTAAAATTAAAACAAAAGAAAATCAATTTTTTATAATTTTATAGAAAAAATATATCGTCATGATTACATTTTTATGCTATAACTAGTTTCTTCCTCTTTCCAAAAATATATCATACATGGCATATAATTATAGAACAATAGGGTAAATAAAATTTTCAAACTCGGTAGTCATAAAAAAGCTAGATTTCGTGAACTCCCTTGACACTATCGGGATCGGTGCCGGCTGTGCGCCGGACGCGTCACGGGTTAAGGAAATATCACTAGAATGAGAGAAATTAATGCTAAGGTGTTAATAACGATTGCTTCATTTGCATGTTATACAAAATTTGCCATTTATAAATTCTGTGAAAGAAGCCATTTTTTTTTTACGAAAAACAAACATTATATTTTTTACATTTACGTTTTTTATTATCAGTTTTCTGACTTAAATTCCCGTTTTTCTATGTAGATCATCAGCGAGCGTAGAGCACGCGTACAGTGCGTCGCCGCGCTCACCGAGCAATAGAGCCGCGCCCTGCATTCTACAGAAATTGGAAGACATCATGTTAGAGGGAGATTTACTGGAGGTAAGATGATGTTTCCAAATGTGTAATTCTAGAAATAATATTTTAATTTATTTATTTATTCAAAAACACACTAACATTACAGTTTCCCAATACGATAATGGTTTTACATTTAATTGGTTACATTGAAATTATAAATATTTAACATAAAAACTAGACATTATATCACTTTACTTAATTACTTCTTTTACTTCACTTCAATAAATTGGACAACATAATAATCTTTAATATACCTATATTTACCTATATTGTACTTCTGTCTTACCGGAGACGTGCTTACCAACTTACAAATCCATTTATTGGTCCTTCGAGCCGGATTTAATTATTAGAAATTTGCCTTTTCGACAATTACAGCATTTGTGATCTCTATTTTCACATGGATTTTGGTAAACCCAATACGATTTCTTCTCCATAGATACTGCTTTCCGACTCGGTGGTAAATGTTAAATGTTATGACGATTCAAAAGTGCTTTTATAAGAAGTCTAATTTAATAAATGAATGTTTGAATTTGAGTTTGATTCCAGCCTATATATTTTAACATAAATATGTTGATTGTTGTATATAAAAATAAAAAAGACGTGTGGCACTCGGGGACTGCCGCGGTAAAGCTATTGCATGCTATGCCTTCAAGCCACACCTCCGCGCCCGTCCCCGTGGGGAGCGTGAGGTTTTTACGTTACGGAATTTCTGGATTCGGTCTCCGCCCTCAAGGCTCGCGATAAAAGCTATGCAATAGCTTAATAAAAATGTTTGTTTGTGCAGGTGCGGCTAGAAGAGCAGGCGCAGATCTGGAGCGCCGTTTCCGCAGTGCGGGGCGCGGAAGGGCGCCGCGGGGGGCGCGTGCTGGAGGCAGGGCGCCGAAAGAGGCCGCATCAGCCGAGACATCACCAGCAGCTCAAGCGGAGCCGCCCGCACGGTGAGGGGGGGGGCGGGTAGAAGGGGGAGGGTAGCAGGGGGAGGGCCAGCTAGAAACGCGATAGGAGCTGATAGATGTTATGGTGGTAGGTGTTGAGGGGCACGGCTAAAGGGAAGGGGAGGGGGATGATATATTGCCCGGTATGCTGGTACCGGCTGGAATAACGACAGGATGATGATATCCTGTCGTTATATCTATTATCTGCCTGGAAGAGATCACTTCTAAGTGATAAGGCCGCCTAATAAACTATACTTTTTTTTTTGTTTCGTATATTAGCAATAAGTTTTCGATGTATAGTTTTATTGAAGAGTAAATAAATAAATAATAAATAAATATCGTGTTAGGAGTAGCTATCATCCATCCAATCAAGCATCATGCAACGCAGGGCACAGTTGTGACGGAATGCGGAGAAATACTGTTTTATCTATAGGTTTAGAACTGCAGAACCACTGCAAGATTTTGTTTCAACTCTGAAAACATTACATGCAGGCTGCATTCATAGAAGAAGAATTTGAGCCGAGTACCTTCATAAAGACAGGTAGGTATATGACACATAAACAAGATAAATTTCTAATTTAAAATCTTTCGCAGGCACGTCAACAACGAAGACGAGCATAAAGCGCGGCTCCACAACAACGACCAACTATCTGAACAGGAAGCAGGCGCTATCTGCAGCATCAGGGCTGATGATGCGCAAGCATTACATGGCGCGTCAAGAGAGGAGGAAACGCGGCAAACACCCGCGGCATACGAGATTAGGTGAGCATTTTGTTCAGGAAAAAACATTTAGTAGCCTTTTTGGAAATTAGAGATTTGAGAATTTCAAGGGAACTCCTGTATTTCTATGTCCGAAGGTGATAAGTCTGATTCCCGATGTAGAAGGGGAAAAAACGACGCGATCTTGCAGGATATAAAAGGATGATTAACTATTGTCTCTAAATTGATTCGTGCAACAGATGTATGCATAATGCATCTGTCCCTTACCCCACTAGGTGACAAGGGACTTCACTGTATTACATACTAGCTGCTCCGCGCGGTTTCACCCCCGTGGATCCACTCCTGTTAGTCGTAGAGTGATGATATATACCCTATAGCATTCCTCGATTAATGAGCTATCTAACACCAAGAATTTTTCAAATCGGACCAGTAGTTCCCGACATTAGCGCGTTCAAACAAACAAACTCTTCAGCTTTATAATATTAGTATAGATTATATACATTAGGTCAGTTCAAAATTATTAATTCATTATTTATTTCAATCAGGTCAAGCGCGCGGCGGATCAAGTGCGGGCAACAGCCGAGGTCGGGCGGAAACGGCGTCTCGACGCAGCAGCACGTCATCACCATCATCCGCTGATGATGATGAGGATTGCGCGGCCGCTGACTGTTTAAGACCTACTGGTATGTTATATTTTAATGAAGTTTTGATAGTTATTTATTTAAATGTTGTGTAAGACTGATTATATTGTACACAAGTATAATGTTCATATAATATTGTATAGCTTTGACACAAGAAATATACCCTTCCAACCATAATGTAGCATTTACCATTATGTTTGAAATCATTTTAACGTCGCGTCGCTGTGTATTATAATCATAATTATTTTTTTCTTCAGGCAAAGTTGACTGGGTTCAATGTGATGGCGGTTGCGACCAATGGTTCCACATGCACTGCGTGGGGCTCAGCCGGGGTGCGTTACGTGAAGACGACGACTACGTGTGCGGTTCTTGTGCGCAGCGCAGAGGCGACCGTTCCGACCGGCAGCCGGAGCGGCACTGAGCGCGCGCGGTCACCCCCCACTCTTATATACCGTGTTGACGTTCTAGAATGGAACAGCGCATGCGTGATGACGTCATCTCGTTTGAAAACGTTCTAGAACATTCGGTGCGACGCACGCACAATATTATATGATCTTGATCTCAGTGAGCGCCACTGAATGTGTTAACATCGCGTATACATATATGACTTATTATGAATTTTTAAGAGTTGCGCATGCGCAGTTACACCTCTTATATGGATATGATCTTCTACAGATATTGACAAACATCTGGATTCTACTAAAATCTGGATTCAATCAATTTGATGTTCTACAACTATGTCATCTTTACTTAATTAAAATTAATATGGAACCCACATAAATGTTTATATAAACAATACAGGGATCCGAATTACAAGTATTTTTAATACTTTTAATACTGGTAATATCTTAATAGATGTCGCTAATAAGCAAGCGAACAAAGACCAACGCATTTTCTACTAGAATTTTTGACATTTTCTAGAACGTTCATTGATAAATTACTTAAAATTATCACTAAAAATTGTGTCTACGCACACAATAATTTACACGGCCTAGATTCACAGCTCTATACAATTAATTTCAAATTGTAATGCAAAATTTGTTTTGTAAAACTAAAAAAAAACGTCTTTCGAATGGCTGAATCACTAGGCTAATGGTAAACATCTGAATTAAATATAAAACTTATTATTCTACATCGATATTATGTATCATAATATATTGTGAGTTCAATGTACAATGTGTTTACATTTATTGAAGGTTTAGATAGAGACATACATCTATTTTTCTAATCGCATTCATCATAAGTCTATCTCTTTCTATCGCCTACGAATATTATAAACTAAACCGAGATGCACAGCGTCAGTATTGACAAAATAGTGTTGTCTCGCTCTAGTGTATGGAGTTATTGGGTGTTGGAAAGAGATAGCGTTATATGCGATGTCTGAATAGCTTGGCTGTCTACTCTCAAGGTAGAAAACAGGAATATGTGTAAGGACTTAACACTGTGATTATAAATTCTAACGAACACATAAATGCATCACAACTTAAAAAAAAATATTATAAATTAATTTTTTGTGTGTTCGATAGAGTTCACACGACATGTGTAAAGATAATAATAATAAATGTATTTTTAAATATATTTTTTAATTTAAGTACGCGTTAGTGTTGATCATGAACAAATAAACGAATTGATTCTGCTTTTTATATAATTAAATTCGTTTTTCATTTTACGATGTAGCATTCGCTTGGATGCGAGCACAAATTTACGTGTCGTTTATTAGTTTTGTATCAAGTATGTTTAATGCTTATTTTTTAAACGGATTACAGTTTTTAATGCCCATCTAACGTTTTTATTTTTCTCACAAAACATTTATCCATAAAACACCTTGTATTTATTGGTTGATGGATAGAGGACCAAAGTCAAGAGATTAAGTTATGGAGTCGTTAAAAGCTGATTTCTGTCGTAAATACATAATTTCGACTTCCATTCAAAATACATATATATTTATTTTGCTACAAATTCGTACCTGGAGAGAAAATTCCAGAATATTTATATATAACAACGTTCAAAACCCGCAGTCATCAATTTCTCATCAAACTCATTTTAATATTTATCACTTTGTCAAAGTATATCGCAAATGTCACAGCCAATCCAAACCATTATATTGTTATTTATTGTAATGAACTTGTTTTTTTTTACATATATTATCATCATTTTTTGAAAGAGAACCCACTTTGCAAACGTTATTTAACATTAACTTATTAAGCTTCGAATCAATAAACAAATATAATTGTATAACCATCTCATTCGCACTTATATTAATTTCATATACGAGTGAGTGAGATAGAATACGAATGTTTAATAAGCGAGATAGCATGATCTCGATTGTGATTTTCAATATTATATTATCTATTAATTCGTGGCATATGAATTTTAATTTTTCAGCATAAAACTGGGATATAAAAATATATTAAAATTATTTATTCGCGACCAAACCCCCTTTTTTATTTTACGCATGCATATTTTGATGTCAGTAGAACAATTTTACAGAAATGATCATAAATAGATGTTTTTTGATAGTAAATAAAGTAATCAAATAAATTAATCAATTTTTATCTATATTGGTGTTTAGTCGTTGAAGCTTTTATTCGTTACATTGATGTTAGTAGCCGTGTCCCATAGAGAGATTCAATAGACAAATCTTGAACTCTATGCTCTATGAAATAAAGTCTTTTTGTCTCAAAAATATGTGATTTTTAATCTTTGTGTCTGACTAAGGGTGGGTTTGGAATAATGGAGATTTTCTAATTAGGCTTTAAACACGCAAAAGCGACACTTTCGTTAAATAATTTATTAAAAAAGTAAAATATTGCGTATACGTACAGTCTGAACTCACCCTTATATCATCGTTTTTGAGATGAATCCAAGCGTTTTCAAATATTGCGTGGAAAAATGAACTTTATTGTCAAGTGATAAAGTTCGGTATTGGCTTTAGCGGACGTGATTTATTGATAAAATTGTAAAAATTCGTCCAAAGGTTTAGGATTAAAGACATTGGACTTGGGTGGTGGTCGGAGCCAAATAATTGAGTGTTCAAAATTTTGTAAAAAAAACAAAAATAACGACTTGAAAACGCTTTTAGTAAAACCTTATGAAGTTAAAAAAATTGTAAATATTTTTCAAATGTTAGATGCAAATTTTTTATGTGTATTTTAGAATTGGACTTGTGAATTTGAGTGTGTGATCATTGTCTGATATGCCGATATACATCTTCATAGGAAATCTTCATCAGTGATATGTGGATAATTATTATTTTGTTATGGAGTGTACGCCGAGACTATGTCATATTGTTAAATGTAAAAACGATGAAATTGTCCGATATTTAAATCGTATCTTGATGTATTATTTGTAAGGCTTTTTAGATTTATTTTAATAGGCCCAATTTTTCAATCCTTGGTTAAAACTTATCCGTCCAATAAAGTATTACACGATAATATTAAAATGTCACCATTAAACTGTCAAATCCGGACAATTAAAATGAATTTTTTTCGTCCTACTAACATGAAATCCCTCCTCATTAACTAGTACTCGATTTGTTTATGTTATCTCTAAATTTATTATTTCTAACAAAATAAAACTGTGAATATTTATCAAGCGTCCAACAATGGTAGATTTTAGTTTTTATGTTGTACTTTGAGTTTGTACATAATTAGTTTACTGTTCGCCCTTTATAACAATTAAATTAACTTGGTGTTTATATTTTATAACAATTAAATTTCTATATATTGTGTGTGTCATTTTTTTTTGTTGTAGATATCTGCGCTTGACTGATACATTTGAGTTTCTTATAAATCTATGAGATGTAAAACTATCCACAACGTGACATTGGCAAAATTGTGGCAACGCAGCACTGCCATTTATAAAATAAATTGAATTGAATGCATTTTTGAAATGTTAGTTTAATACGTTATCCGAAGAATAAGTTTTAACCAACGATTGAAAAATCAGCCCTTAAATGCTTCATATGAATTAAGCTGTGACTTTAAATTATTTTTCTAGCCCGTTAGTTAACGTTTTGGACTGTGACTAGATTATCGTTCACAATTAGGTTTCGGTTGTTTTTAAATATACGTGTCGTTGCCATGGTTCGTGAAATTGGGGGAATTTGTTTTACCTGAGTTTTTGCGAATGTGTGAGAGGACAAAGTTTGATACAATTTCAAAATGTGGCATATCAAGGAAAACAGGATTCGATGTTATTGGTCTAACGGATATTGTGATCAAACTGGGCCTTATTCTACTTCATATTGATAATGCTTTTCACTGAAGCATAGCGTAAAGTTGCGTTGTATTCAGACATTATTGTTGACTGACTGTGGATGATTGTGCTAAATGCATACTTATGTATTGCGTTCAATGTTTATTTTTATTGTTTCCAATTCTGCGTTGTAACATCAATTGCGTAATCGCATCGCAGATATTTTTATTCATTTCACAAATTGTTTAGACGTATTTATGATATAATATGTAATAATTTTTATAAATTGTACACTTGTAGTTTTGTTCCTAATTTATATATAAATAAATATCAAGCGAATGTGAACTTTATGCTATGCACGTTATTAACAAATTGTAAAAGTTTCTGATCTGATGTTAAACTTTATATTAGGGTGCGAATGGCGTTGTACAGAACTACAGTAGTTAAGTGTCGTGTGTGCAACTATACGGGGAGGGGCGTGTAACATATGTCTATAAGTGATTTAGTAAATGGTAAGATGTTAGATGTGATTATAATAGGCCCATTCGCCGAGTATGGTTGGACACGGCGACGGTTATTGTGTACCAAATAATATAGAAAATTATTAAATATTTATGTGTTTTATTGTTTCCCTATGTTGTTTTTGAGTTGAAGCGACAATAAAAGGCAGGATTAACGATAAACTTATTTATTATACATATTTACACTTAACTATATAATTACTAATTCTAATACCTAACTCAAGTGAATTAAAAGTTCTAGAAGCAGCAAAAGTTAAATTTTTCAAACTATTTTTGATCACAGAACTTAGAACTTAAATACTCTAAATTAATTAGATACTGTATTGACTGCTTAACTGCATTGAATCTTCATTGAATATTTAAATTATAAATATTTTAAAGAATAGAAAAAATAGATCATGAGGCGGGGTTCGAACGCACCGCACAACGCACGCCTAGCCTGTTGACCTCCTGTGACTGCTATACTCAATACTCGTTCGCATCATTTTCTTCAAAAACCTTTGACAGTAGCAGCTATTGCTATGACTAATTCCGCATTCAATCTAATAATATTATAAAGGCGAAAGTAACTCTGTCTGACTGTCCGTTACGCTTTCCCGCTTAAACCTCTCAAACTTATTTTGATGAAATTTGGCACAGACAATCTTTAGACCCTTTTTTTTTATAGTGGGGAAATCTTCCAAAGATACCCACGGCTCCCGGGGAAGGAGCCGTGGGTTATGTCGGATTATTACCGACTAAAACCCCACTGTGTTCCGTCGAGCCGCTTTAATGATGGGGCCGCGGGTATTTGTTAGAATTCTTCCGCGACCCCAATCTTTAGACCCTGAGAAAGAACGTGGCTACTTTTTATTGAGAAAAAATACCACGCGGGCGGAAACTAGTTCCATATAAATGAAGATTGAAGTCATGTTTTATGAACATTGTTGGGGTTTTCGTAGTTACAAATTTAAAAATTTGCCCACTCGTTATCTCTATTTTAAATTACATACAAATCTATTAGGTTCCTTCTTATTGATTTAATTTCTTCCTTTTCTTACTTTATCTTTCACAAATCCCTCACAGTATTTAGCAAATTCATGCTTATTAATCAAGGAATTGATGTTTCATGACGTCAATTTTTAGTTATTTATATAAAAACTTCAACTTATATCGTAAGCGAAGGTGTAGCAGTACTGCTACACCTTCGCTCCGACACTCTTCGTTTGTAAATTTCTACTGGATTGCTTTGGAGTGACAGTCTTGCTTCAATCTCCTCAAGTTTCAAAGGTTTTCCACGTAATTCGTCTTCAATTTCCTGTAACGTTTTTCCCTTTGTCTCAGGCAGTAGCACCCATATCACTATAAGGTTCAGACTCATGATTATAGCATACAAGAAATAAGTGCCGTGTAAACCCACTGTGTCCATTAATCCAGGGAAAGTTTTCAGCACAAGGAATGTAAAGATCCCACCAAACGTCAAACTTATTGTTCCACATACGCTTCTGTATTCTAAAGGAAATATTTCCCCAGCTATTATACTTGGTAGGGGAACTGTGCCAGTCGCTACACTAAAGTACTGCAAATTAACCAAGAGAGCTGGTAACCAAATTGCGTCGTAGCTCCATCCTTTCAATCTACACAAAACATACACAGCGATCGCGATATGACTCGCAATGCACAAACCGAATGTACTGAACATCATAGTCCGTCTTTTAACATTGTTTATCACATACACGGCGATAAGGTTGCAAATTATTCTTTGCGTATCCAAAAATAACATCCAAAAAGCGACATCCGCTTTCGGGCCCATCAAATTGCTAATTATAACAGTAGCAAACGCGGCCATCGTGGTCCCACCAGAGAATTGCTGGATCACATTAGCGTGGAACATTAAAATAGTGGGTTTATAGAATTCCTTCTTTCGTATCGTTTCAGATAGACTCTTGAATTTGTTTTTGGTTTGTACTGCCCCCGTTCGAAATTTATCGAATGCAATTCTGGCTTTGATCATAGCGTTGAGTTCATCGTCTTCTTCGTCTCCCCTCAGCCAGTGGAAAACGTCACGGCATTCGTCAAAGCGACCTTGAGTTAGCAGCCAGCTGGGTGATTCAGGGGTATATATATGATCAATATCAGGCTAATGTATTGAAGGAGCACGCATACGAGAGCTGTTTGCTGCCAGCTTAACACCGAGCCAACAAGGTGGACGAAGAAAATTCCAAAGGCTTGTGAGAAAGACACTGTTGTGAGGAATGCACCTCGATTCTTTGGGCTGGTGTACTCTCCAATGAGCGCTGATCGCAGAATTGTTAGAATCCCCACTGACACTCCTTGTAAGAACCTCGCTATTATTATTTCCTGAAATTAAAACTAATTTTAGTTACGATTATAATTTAACTATGGTAGGTACGACAAAACTAATTACCCAAGATTTTTTAACAGATTTGTGCACGCTATGGCAATTGCCCGACTCGTGCAAATGAGCGAGCGAGATGTAAGAGCTGTTTCATTAATGAGATAAACGGCCATTGCCGTTTTAGTGTACAATCTATCTATCTCTTTTGCTACCTCATTGATTTAATAATTCACTTGATATATATTGAATTAATCTTACAGCAACACTCGTTGCCATGATGATAAGAAACCAGCCAACCAGCGAAGGGACAGTCAATATGATGTGTGTGGCCCTTCGTCCCAGCTTGTCCATAAGTGGTGGGGTCACAATGAACCCTAGGAGCATAGACAACGGTAGCATGCCAGCTGAAAAATGAAATTCAAACCTTTTTAAACCAAATAATTTTTGCATTTCAAACCTTTTTAAACCAAATTGTAAATTGTTTCGGTGGATTTTTTTTTGTAATAAACGTTGAAAATTATTTGAGTGTTTTATTTTCATCCCTATTTGTAGATTTAATAGCTACTTAAGCAGATTCTAGATTTTTGATATAATTATTCAGTTGAAACTTTAAAGTAAAAGCCGTCTTAAATTGATGACTATAATTTTGTAGTAATCTAAACCCTAACATTTTGGAAGGAAAATATTTTATGCTTGCGTGGACAATGCTCCAAAAATAATGAATCGATTTAAATAATTCTTTTACAACTAGAAATCTACATCTTTTGTTCTGTCAACCTATTTGACAATCTGTTAGAGGCTATTTAGTTATGTATTTATAAGAGTTAGTTTCTTGTATTGCTAGTTAGATATAAACGCACTTATAATATACCTACTGTAATACTGTACTTGTATGAAGACTACGTCAAAATCACGTACCTAATAGCACAATATAATAGCAAATAAGATCTTATCTTGTACGCATGTAACAATCTGATGAAATGCGATTTGTAGTTCAAAATATTAAAATATTATGTAAATAAGTAATATCATTGAAAATATTCGTATAAAAACTTTGCGAAAAAATCGGGTAAGTCTGAGAATCGGCCAACATCTATTTTTCATACGTACCACGGGCGAAGCCGGAGCGGGCCGCTAGTATAAATATAAAAAAATGTTTATATAGGTAGATAGTGTGGCGTTATTTATGATATTGAGTAAGAGAGATAAGACAATGAATTTGTGTATTTATGATAGTGAGGATGACTTCGACGAATTTCGGATGAGTTTTCTCTTTCAAATGAATTTACTCCAAATGAAGTTTACTTTTTATTAAAAATAGATATATTTAAATAAAATCAAACCTACCAACCCATGATTCCTTTAGTTCACTAAGTGGTATGGGAGATTCTTCTGATTTTAGCGCGGGAAGCAGTACAGCGGGGTAGCCGAATGACGCTCCTTGTCCTATGATGTTGAAACACACTGCTGTTGTTACAAAACACTGAAATTGATACAATTTTAGATTTAATATTAAAAGGTTTTAGTACTTAATTCACATATATAACCTCAGTTTATATATGTATTCTAAACTTAATAGAATTGAATAGAATAAAATGATGGTAAATTCAAGTTCTTTCTTAAATACTGCATATTTAACTATTTATTTCAAAAATATCAATATTTGTCTGAAAATAAAACAATAAATAAAAAAACCTAGTTTTCTATGTACTTACTTGTTTTAAAAATGGCGATCTCGATTTTTTATTAGACATTTCAACGCTCACCTACTGAGATTGACTAAAGTTATGATAATAATATAAATGATAAATGATTACATTTGAGTGGACTCTCAAACAAAATAAAAGTAGGTACCTACGTGAAGATAATATTGACTTTTATCTAAAATCTAATGATATTGAATTATCGTAGAAATAGACTGCATATATATATTTATCGCGTAAGATACAGTAGATATTTATGCAGGTTATTGTTTTAAATTGGTGTCTGATATTGTTCTTTCTAATTTAATAGTTGTAAGGCTAGACTGATACAACCAGATCCTTTGATAACGCTTGCGAAACCAAGAGCGAAAAGCTTGTAGGATAATATGATGTACCCAATATTAGATATTCTATAGAATATATTGGTTATAAGTTATAACCAACAGGAGCAGCTGCAGACCATCAATGAAAATGATGGAGAAATCACTACATGGAATAAAACAACGTCGCTTTCTTCTGTATGCTTAGATCTTTAAAATTACGAAACAGATTTTGATGGGGTTTTTGTAAGAGATAGAGTTCTTTATAGGAAGGTTTTTGTAGTATAATTTGATAAGCTTTAGACCAAGCGGGCCCGCCGCGGTCGGAGAGCTAGTGGGATATTTACATTACCTAAAAGTTACAACTAGTGAGTAGTTTTACACATAAATAAATAGGTACTGTAAAGTGTAAAATCTAACACGGTATACGCACACATTTGCTTTATCAGTTTTTCTTTTGTTTGCTTCCTTCATCAAGTCAATTTTATCTCAGATAAATATAAATTATATAATATAAAGCATGTATTTTGCGTGAGAAAGTACCTACTATAGTAACTAGTAACTACATACGACGTAATAAAACACAAATTTCGACTTATTTTATATTAAATATTTATTAATATTTTGCAAAGGTACCGGGTAAAAAGGACTTGATAGATGATATTTTGCAAATAAATAAATAGATTTAAAAATATTGAAGTAAGACCTGTTTCGTTATAAAGATTTTCGTAGTCAGTAATCGCGCATTTTAATCACGAAAACTGCAATTGGATAATATGGTTATATTTCTACAGTTCTACATTAAAGTAACGTATATCTAAAAAAAATTAATTTAACATTCTAGCATGTCGATTCCTAGATAAATGATCCCGTTAGATAATGGATGAGTCTTACAGATTTCCTGTAATAAAAATTTGTTGAAAATGTATAGAGTCGACCTTCGCTTCTTTATTTATTATATATATTTTGTCCTTAATCTCATTTGTTGTACTCGTATATAATTAATAGAAAGGTATAAAAATAGTACCTATTCAATTTGCCCAATAATGGAGATGTCAGATATGTTAAATTCAAGTCGTTAATGCAGAATTATCTAAATATAATATTATAGATGGATAGATAGATCCATCTTCATACCGAAAAGGAATCGATTGAGAATAACTAGATAAGAAACAAAAATGAAATCAAAGTACTTCACTGATCCTACGGTAGGATGTATATGATGATGTGTAGTAAAAGCCAAATGTAGGAATTTCCTACATTTGGCTTTGTTTCCTACATTTTGTTTACCTATCAGCTTATCCTAGCTAAAAAGGATATAATGCAGGTTTGCACTTACGCCTAGCTCCAGACGTAATAAATTCGTGTAAAATGTTATATAGGTAGGTAAATATGTACTGAGATAATACGTAGGAGGTACCTACGTAAAAAATACGTACAGGACTTGTACGAACACATTAATCGTATGTAACTTTTGATTATAAAACAGTATCTGTTGTATTATAATCAGTATATTGATATTCAAATACAAGAAATTTTTGTATTCTATCTTTATTTAAATTGAAATTGATAAAAATATATGTAGCTACCAATAATCTGTAAAATATCAACTAACCATTGATACCTACAATATTATCACACTAAATTTAGCAACACGTGATTTCAGAACTCATGAAAAAACCTTACCATATTTAGCACTTCCTAAAACTAAAATACAAGTAAATTAAACCCATATATTCCACCCACGATAAAATAATAGCGACTCCATGGCTCCGAGCTTTAAGGCGCGGTGCCACGGTTGATCGCGGTCACTGGAGCAAAAGCAGTCGCTGGCGCTTGTTCCTCTCAGTCCGAAGACCATGTCCTTAGCAGAAGGTGCGTCGGACACCGAACATAGGCAGGAAGACGAGAAGGTTAAAAATTCGGAGAAGCGCGGTTCGGTAAGTGCATTAACAATAAGAAATTGTTGTTTTAATCGTGTAATTGTGAAAATTGAATTGTGTGTACATTTCAATAATAATTAACTTTCTATTTTAATATTTGCACACCCAAATCCCAATCGATGGGTAGAATGTATTAGCCACAAAATATTGTACCTAATTAAAGCATCTATAATTTGTAACTACTTAACTACATTATTGCAAATAATTTGAATTTGAAAAGAGTCTTAACTATAGTCAGTTTTATAGCATTCAAATGATACTTACATGATATTTTTTCCAATTTTTCCAAGTTTTTCTATGCAAACTAAATACAAGATTCTGACTCATTTAGTCATTATATGATTGATCGTATTAAAAGCTCTGAAGTAACAAATGATAGACTTTTTTCTTTTAAGCTTTTTTAACAAAAGCTCTGTGATTAGATAAGAAGAAAGACTAGGCTTTTTTTTGTATCTTTCGCTTGTTAGTTTGGAATTTGGAAGCTGTTATTCGTATCTTGCTTAATTTGTTGTTATTTAGATATTTCTAAAATAAATGAAAAAATCATAGAAATATTTTAATGATTAATTCACTAAATAAATCGAATGAACAATATTATCATTGATGCTTTTACTGTTGTAACTTAAACATAATATCATCATCATCATCAGCCCATATACGTTCCCACTGCTGGGACACGAGCCTCCTATCAGGGTACGAGCCATAATCCAACATATATTTTATGGATTTATGGAAGTTGATTTTGTATAAATTTTTTAAATAAAAGAAACTTTGTTCATTATAATTTGTTCTCAAATAGTGTCGAAGCAGAATTGAACATACACCCTCTTACCTTCATCTTAATAACATCATCTTAATACCTATTAACTTCAGTTCTCACAGTACCAAACAAAAATCGAGCATTTGGTACTATCAAAATAATTGCCAATAAAACCTAAAAGGAGTTAAGAATTACTACTTCTTCGTTGTGGCCTTGTTTAATTGTTAAATTAGCCAATTACAGTGTCAATTCATGACTCCATATTTGGAAATTTAATTCGACATCTGTATCCAATTTATATCAAATAGTGATTAGTGCCATTTATCTTGTCCGCCTACAAGCTATTCTAATTATTTGATATAGTATAATTTTAATCTATTTTCCCAGGCTTTGTTTCAGTTCGAAATTTCTTGTGAATGGAAAGAAAAATATTTTTATTTATTTTTTTTATTTTACTTCCATTTTATAGAAATTTTACAATGATTAAGTCAGTACATAACTGTTGCAATATGATATCGATTCTTGTATCGATCTAATTGTAAATATACAATCTTTTTCATTGATATTAAATATTATTTTCTCTCATTATTTAATAGAAAATTTTCAGATAATAGAACAGTCTGGAATATTATCTTAAAAATAATGGATGCATACAGAGATGAATAATAAGATATTATAACAGTCTAAAAGGCAGATAGGTAATTATTACTTATTGTTTGACTTATTGTTGGAAGACAGATTTGTGATTTGTCTCTTTATACTATGGTATCAACCAGCTTGTAATAAAAAAAATATAACAATATGGTCATTAAAACTTCAAAAAATAATCGATCTATACAACAAATTGTCGAAGACAATACTCTAATTAAGTACAGCGACATGCGCAGGCGCAGATGAACCGTAACGATCATTCACTATTGTATTCATATTAGATGCTTTCTGAAGAAACAATTTTATGAATGATTATCTATAAAAATGGGTATGTCGAGGTCGTAGTATTTTCTAGTGAATGGTTACGAAATATGCTTTATAAGGTAAAGGGTGTTCGAAGAAAATGCTTTCTTGGTATTGTAATAAGAAGAAAATAAATTAAAATTTATGTTATAAAATTTTTGCCGAATAAATATTATATCTGTGGCTGCCACTTTAAACTTGTATATTTTGCCGCGTTTTTTACCTTCTAATTTTATAACGAAGTACCTTCAACAAACTTTACTCAATCATGTAGAGTTAAACTTTACATAGGTGAGAAAATTAATAAAAGCAAGTCTCTTGCAATGAAGTTTTTTCCAATAGCAATAAATCAAAATCGGTCACACTGTTTTCATGTTTTTTTTTAATGAATATACAGATTAGTTTTTTAGTAAAGGACGTGATCTATCCCAATTAACGGAAACCATCATTTTTACAACTCCATGTCTTGAAATTATGTAAACTAAGAATTTAAGACAATCAGTTCAAAACAATTATTTCATATTCAATTACATAGTAACCATTGTCTCCAGATGTCAGACCAATACTTGTGGAAGGAACAAATCCACACAATGATGAAGGGCGGAGAGAGCGAGTCAGATATATCCGACTCAGAACACTTTCTCACAAAGGGCGCTTTTCTTCTCACTCCATCCCACGGCCTGAGTATGGAAAAGGCATCGACAATTTGCGAAAAAATGGAGTTCAAAGGATGCTTCTCGCTGACGAAAACAGCTACGGGAATATTGTTTAAGTTCTCCAGTGTGGATGACTACCAGATGGTCTTTAAGAAGGGCTTCCACAAGGTTACCGGATCGAGGTTTTATAGAAAGGTAATTTATCTCTTTACGTATGAATGTTACTTCCATGCTTATGTACTTCATTAGGTAAACTTTGATTGGTAAATTGTGAAAATATTGTTTGAATCTCTTCGCCCTTCATCGTAAATTGCTATTACTTTTGGTTTTGATACAATGGCAGGTACTAAAGGTATGCGAATGTGAGTACCTTAAAAAAATTACTCAGTGAAATTCACTCTTGTTACATGAAATGGCTCTACTAATATCACATATAATGTAGAAATTAAGAAAATATATTCTGTAATCTTATTAATAAAAGCAAAAGTTTTGACTTAATTTAACATAAAGAGATAGCAAAAGTGCTCCTATTGTAATTTCATCGACATAGTATTTTTTTTAAACTTAGCTCTACCGAGCATATATTTTGCAGTCTGAAAATTTTTTACGACACATAACAATTATATATTTCTATGTAGTAAGTATTTACTAAGTATACTCACTCTAAAATTGCTTAGCACAGAACTTTAAGAATTATTCAATTCAAAATAAACTCCCTTCTTCCAGATCGCCATACCTTGCCGGCCACAAAAAACGTTCACGATCTACGTCTACGACATCCCGGATGAGATCCCGGAGGAGGATGTCCGCCACGCTCTGTACAAATACACTTCGGTGGTAGAAGTTGTACGTTTGCACTATGCTGGCTCACCGAGAGAAGGGAATACGGGTATATGTTTGGTTCTTAATTACTAGAGCAGTTTTGTTTTTATTTTGTGAAGATGCATTTTAGAAAGACGGTTAAAGCTTCATAATACTGCTATCGTTGTGAATGCTTCTACCTCATCAGGCAACCTATCTAATGAGTTGCCCGCTCTTTTAGTGTATTATAATTTATAAAAGACAAATAAAGTTTTTAGTTGAAACTACACATTATATCTATATTTATATTATAAAGGCGAAAGTTTGTAAGGATGTATGGATGTATGGATGTTTGTTACTCTTTCACGTAAAAACTACTGAACCGATTACAATGAAATTTAGCACACATATAGAGGGTAACTTGGATTAACACTGTACGGTGCAACCGCACAGAGTGCAAAATCATCATTTTTTTATATCACAGCATTTTCATTTTTCATATAGCGTTAGTTCACATTAAAACGTCGCGAGCCGCGTACGTATGTAACTCATTACAGCATAGCAATAAAATCATATTATTTAGAAGCTTAGTTTTATTAGTAGCAGCAGCATCCCAGGTGTACGAACCATAGTCCGTACATCTTTATGGTCCTTCGAGCTTAACCGTAAGCAGGACCCATTCGCGTGTGATAAATCATACCTCGTGTAGTGGGAACTGCCACGTAAGTTCCAGCAGCAGCGGTGAGTCCACAGCTTTTTACCTATACTATCTATCGAAGCGAAGTAGCATTTTCATCATGGAAGATCTAGTAGCTAACCAAAACATGATCATCGGAGCGATGGAAAAGCTCCAAATCAATTTTAAGAAAGACGGTGTCGAACGCAAGACCCCGGCTCATATTAATAAGCGATTAAGTGTGTTAGATTCTTACTGGCAAGAATTTCAATGCAATCATATTAAAATATGTGAATATGACGATAAATCGCATGAATATTTTAGCAACAATATTTATAAGCGAACGGCCGATTATTATCATGAAACCCGTTCTTACATTATGCGGCACTTGCCAGCGGAAAGCAAGGAAAGCCCTATAACACCTGCAACACCTGGCTTATTGTCTCAGCCGGGAACAAGCAAGCAGCAACAGGATTTAAATCCTCAGCCATCATTTAAATCGCAAGGTACATCGAGCAAACTTGATGAATTATTCCATAAACAAACAATTAACTTTAAGGCTTTTAAAAAAACTGTAACAAGTATTGATGTTGAAAAAATATGCACTAAGTGGAAATTCGAGGATGCCCTTCAACAGTTAAATTCTCGATGGAGCGTTATTGACTCCCTTCATTGGGAAATCGACAGCATTTTGGACGGGGAAGACGTTGAATATGAGAATTCTTTCACTCGCCACGAAAGCATTTTCAATAACCTTAAAGAAGCGATAAACACAAAGCTCTGGTCAGTCTCTCACAGAGAAAATATAACACCAAAGGTTGAAATTCCAATCTTCAGTGGAAACTATCAGCAATGGGTATCTTTTAAAAATCTATTCAACGAAGCTGTTCATCTTAATCCTTCCTTATCAAATTCACAAAAAATGCAGTATCTGAAAAGTAAGATCAAAGGCGAGGCAGAACGCCTCATACAGCATTTATCTATAAGCTCACAAAATTATACTTCCTGTTGGGAAATATTAAATCACAGGTACGAGAATAAAAAGCTTATTTTTACATCTCATATTAATATTATTTTAGGCCTACCCAACATGCAGCAGCAATCGCTAACACTAATTAAAAACATGCACGACGCGACAAAGGAATGCCTGAATGCCATCAAAAACCTTGGTGTTGATACAAGCACGTGGGACCCGATGATCGTTCATATCTTAGCGCTTAAATTAGATACCGACACTCATAACGATTACATCGAGTCATTGAAAAATCCTAGAGAGCTACCGACACTGCAAGAATTTCTAAGTTTCCTCGAGATGAAATTTACTGCATTAGAATCATCTAAGCGCAAGCAAGATCCACCTAAAACATTCCAGCACCCTCAAAAACCAACACCAGCAGCATATCCTAAAGCATTCCAGAAATCGCATTTATTTAAATCATTCGCTAGCAACTATAATAAATCATCGCAAAACGGAAAAGGTATCAATTACACAACGCAAAATTGTCCAATATGCAACAATAATCATGCAATAATATATTGCAACAAATTCGCCGAATCTCAACCTAAACTGCAATTACAAGCAATTACGAGGTTGCAGCTATGTCAAAATTGTCTATATAATCATAATGGTAATAAGTGTTTTTCCACTAAAAGATGCCGAGTATGCAATGAAAACCATCATACTTTGGTTCATGAAGCGTTCGCACAGCGGACATCCCAAAATACAGCCAGCACAACAAGCCCCGAAAAACAACCGAATAACAGCTCTCACGTGTCTCTGGATGATACGCAGGAAATTTTATTAGCAACAGCTCAAGTTACCGTTCAAGCTGCAGATGGTACATCATTAATCATGCGTGCTCTCATAGATCAAGGATCACAGACTTCCCTTATAACCGAAAATGCAGCCCAGAGACTTGGTCTGCCGCGTCAGCATTGTAAGGGAGTGATTTTAGGTTTAGGCGCGAAAGAGAACACGTGTAAAGGCTTTATGAACATACAAATATTTTCTCAATACAGCGATTATTCATTAAATACAGGAGTTTTTATAATGAATCATGCGGTGAACAATCTACCAAACAAATCATTCAGCAAACCAGCGTGGTCATTTATTAACGACATACAGCTAGCCGATCCAGAGTTTTATCGACGCCGACCAGTTGACTTATTGTTAGGTGCCGATGTCTATTCATCTATTATCATGGAGGGAATTATTAAGCAAAGCGAATCTATTCCTGTAGCGCAGCAAACACGCCTTGGGTGGATTTTATGCGGCAACGTAAAGTCATACCAATGTAACGTTGTAATGGTCGACGTGGATAGCCTTCAAAAATTTTGGTCAATCGAAGACATTAACGAAAACATAGATATATCACAAGAGGATTATCAATGTATTCAGCAATATAAATCAACAACAACTCGTCAATCAGATGGAAAATACGTTGTTCGTCTCCCTTTACATCCAGACGCAGATGAAAAGCTAGGATTATCAAAAACAAAGGCATGCGCTCAATTTTATCAATTAGAACGTAAGCTACAAAAAGACGACAATTTATTCAATAAATATAAATCATTCATAAACGAATACAAAGAATTGGGTCACATGCACTTAACAATAGCGCGTAACATGAAACCTGCCTACTACATGCCGCACCACGGTGTACATCGAGCCGATTCGAGTACTACGTCATTACGAGTTGTATTTAATGCATCCGAAAAAACATCGACGGGTGTAAGCCTTAATGACGTCATGTATAGAGGTCCGAATTTACAGCAGGATATTTTATTATTAATATTAAATTGGAGACAATATCCTTATGGTACGGGAGCCAGGTGCAAATTTGGTTCATTATTTCCTCTCAAGAGATAATTCGTCAGACGCCTCAGAGTATAGTATTATAAAGCCTCGTGAACGTCAGCTGGCGCTCGGATGGGGGGGTGAGCAGTTGTAGCCTCCCACGCATGTAGGAAAAAAAATACATTCATTCATTCATTTCCTCTCAGCTAAAAATTTGTCAAATTGTAGCTAACCCAATATCTCAACGAAAAAAAATAATCAGCTGGTTACAACATGGTGTATTATACGTCAGCTGGTGTCTTGAACATGAAAGTTAAATTTAAAGAAAAATTTATTTTCCGTGATTTCCTCCCAAACAAAAATTTACCTGATGATAGCTTATATGTAACTGTGGATAAATATATAGGTCAGCTGGCTGTATCTTGGTGAAAAAACCGTCAGCTGATACGGGAGGCTACAACCGCTCTTCCCCCCAACCGAGCTCCAGCTGACGTTCACGAGGCTTCATAATACTATACTTTGATGCATTTTACTGATTACCGCTTGAGAGGAACTTGGTCATAAAATCTGTTCCTGGCTCCCTAACCATTACGCATTTATAGCAGATATCGAAAAAATGTTTCGACAGATTTTAATTTCAAAGCAAGATCAACGTTATCAGCAAATAGTTTGGCGCGAAAATCCGAATCAACCACTCAGAGAATATACTTTGTCCACTGTTACGTATGGTACAAAAGCAGCGCCCTTTTTAGCAATGATGACGCTCAAGCAGTTAGCCAAGGACGAATGCAACCGTTACCCGATAGCAGCGAGGGTGTTAGAAGAACAATTTTACATGGATGATCTTCTTAGCGGTGCATTTGACATCATATCAGCGAAGCAATTGCAAAGAGATCTCATCGATTTACTCAAATCGGGAGGATTTAATCTCCGCAAATGGTCAGCGAATGAGTCATCATTATTAGAAGACGTTGATAAAGCAGAAAACCTAGCAAGCGATACGTACAGTTTTAAGCATCAGGAATCAACGAAAGCACTCGGTCTTAGTTGGAATGCACGAGATGACAATTTTAAGTTTATGTGCAAACTATCTCCGCAATCCGATTTACAGCCTACGAAACGAGAACTACTAGGAGAAATATCAAAGATATTCGATCCTCTTGGTTGGTTGGCACCAGCAGTAGTTCAACTAAAACTATTATTTCAAAGCGTATGGTTAACTAATTTAAATTGGGATGACGTCATACCAGACAAGATTAACCTTGAATGGCGAAAATTAAGAGCAGACATAGAGAATATTGGAAATATCGAAATCCCGAGATGGATTTGTAGCGGGAGAGACGATTGCATTGAATTACACGGTTTTTGCGATGCGTCGTTGAAGGCATATGCATGCGTAGTATATGCACGGATAGTGCGTAACGATCAAACGCACATAACACTGTTAGCCGCTAAAACGAAACTTGTCCCCGTCAGCAAAACTAGCCCTTCGTCAAAGACCGACGTATCGTTACCGAGACTAGAGTTAAGCGGTGCAGTCTTGCTCTCGAAACTTATGATAAAGGTCAAGCAAAGTTTAAGCGATCGCGATGTAAAAACGTTTGCGTGGTGTGACTCAACAGCTGTACTTGGATGGCTACAGGGCAAGCCCAGCCGCTGGAAGCCTTTCGTCGCAAACAGAGTGATTAAAATAACAACAACTTTACCACCACAGACTTGGCGTTATGTTAAGTCCAGCGATAATCCCGCAGATTGTGCTAGCCGTGGCATGAGCATCGCGCTTTTAGGAAAACATGACCTATGGTGGAAAGGGCCCACCTGGCTACTCAGTGATATTAAACATCAGCAACAATTAACGTATGATACTAAATTAGAAGCAAAGAAAATGTTATCAAACGTAGTTACGAAGAATAATAATATTTCAGCGAACTTTATTAGCAATTTTATAGACAAATACAGCAGTTTTACATATGGGTCACGAGTACTAGCATGGATATTGCGAATATTCTCGTCCGTAACTAAACAAAATTATCTTACTATACAAGAGTTGCAAAATTCACAATTAAAAATTATAAAAGCTATACAATATTTAGAATTTCGTCAAGAAATAAATGATTTAAATAGCTTAAGTAGAGTTGATTCAAAGAG
Source organism: Colias philodice (assembly GCF_061535455.1). Classification (NCBI taxonomy): domain Eukaryota; kingdom Metazoa; phylum Arthropoda; class Insecta; order Lepidoptera; family Pieridae; genus Colias; species Colias philodice. Next base: position 6,144,111 of record NC_143109.1, on the reverse strand, counting down.
CAAGTTATTATGTCTTAATCCATTTCTAGACGAAGAAGGTTTATTAAGAGTTGGAGGTCGTCTAAAAAACAGCAACATCTCATATAACATGAAACATCCCTACATAATACCACAGAGCAGTCATCTTACAAATTTATTAATTGATTTAGCACATAAGTCAACATTCCACGGTGGAGCGAGGTTGACGAACTCTTGGCTACGTCAGCGATATTGGATACTCGGCGGAAACAGAGCGGTTAAGAAACGTTTATATAATTGTGTAATATGCAAGCGACACAGCTCGGTAAAACAACTACAAATAATGGGAGATTTACCCGGAGCAAGAACGAACCCTACAAGACCGTTTTACCACACGGGGGTTGACTTCACGGGACATGTAGACGTGAAGTCAAGCAAGGGTCGCGGTATCAAAACAAGCAAAGGATATGTGGCCGTATTTATCTGTATGGTCACAAAAGCGGTTCACTTAGAGTTAGTATCAGACTTATCATCATCTACTTTTTTAGCAGCGTTACGTAGATTAGCAGCAAGAAGGGGAACTCCTCGTCACCTATACAGTGACAACGGAACGAATTTCGTAGGAGCCAGCAAAATTTTAGCGAATGCGTTTATTGACCAGCAATCTATTTTAACACAGGATTTTTTCACGGAAATTAGCGAGATGCAAATCGAGTGGCACTTCAATGCACCTTCCTGGCCTAGCGCGGGAGGACTTTGGGAAGCAGCGGTTAAAAGCCTAAAATATCATTTACGTAGAGTCCTAGGCGATCAAAAGCTTACGTACGAAGAGTTCGCCACTCTACTTTATCAGTTAGAAGCCTGTCTCAATTCGAGACCCCTATCTCCTCTATCTGAAGATCCTGATGACTTAGCATATCTCACACCTTCCCACTTTTTAGCGAGCGGTCCAATTTTAACAATCATAGAAACTGAGAGAGACGAGAGAACGAGATGGCAATTGACGCAAAAAATATTTAGTGATATTTGGAAACGGTGGCGAGCTGAATATTTAACGTCATTATCAGCCAGAAGCAAGTGGAAAACATCAAAGCCTAATATCAAGTTGAACGACATCGTGATCATACATGACGCTCTTCTACCACCAGGAAAATGGGCGTTGGGTCGTGTGATTGAATTACATCCTGGATCAGACGGCTACGTCAGAGTCGTAAGCGTAAAAACTAAGACGGGTATTATCAAGCGACCGGTTATTAAATTGTCCATTCTCCCTGTTAACACAGAAGAAACAAATCAGCAAAAGCTACAGAATCATACCAGCAGCTTATGACCAGCAAGCACCCCGAAAAAAGCGCATTCCAATTAAATCATTTCATATAAACTTATTATCTAGCGTTCAAATTAACATTATTTATTTTAATGCTCACGTCAGCTACAAACGTAATATTATACAGTAACAACTTCAATATAACAAGAATAAACGTCGACAAACATTTTATATTCTTCAATAAATTAACATAGTTGAAGATGGATAGAAATTAATTAACTACGCCAATAAGCAACCAAACTTCAAAATTTATTAATAATAATTAATTATATCAATCATCTGGAAATCATCAGCTGTATGAAACTTTAAAAAGGATATCCATTGTAACATCGTACTATACAAATAAGCCACGATTGTAAACAATTGGAGTTCTATGACCGCATGTTACTGAATCAGCATTTCGATTCAACGAGGCGCACGCGACCAGGCCTTATCAATGGTGTCAGATATATTATTGCGAATACATTGTCTTAGATTAAAGCTAAATATTCATGATAAATTCACATAAACAACACACTTATAAGATAAATATTGAGCCGGAGGTGTATCCGAAATCCAACCGATTCAGTATTTTATAAACACCGGATCAAATTTGGAGCTGGCAAAAAAGCTACAACGACTCCCTGCTAGCTCTTGGGAAGCGCATTCAGGGGATAGCAGCAGCAGCGGGCCTGTGGTGTGCGTGGCGGCCGGCGGCGGCGAGCGCCCTCCGCGGCGCGAGCGCCTGCCGCGTACCAGCGCGCAGCGTGCCATCAGTGACCCATGTGTTAGTTTTAGTGAAAAGTGTGTGAGTGTAATGTGCGTAAAACAAAAAGCAGAGCAAAGCGTGTGTGAAACAAAAAGCAGAGCAATGTGTGTGTGCGTCATTCAGTGAATCAATAAAAGACAATTCCCTATTTTAGAAAAGTGTAGCCTTAAGATCGATATCTGATGATTGTCGGGCATCATTTGTTAATAGCTTTTAAGAATATTGTTTTCACCTTGTAATAGGTTAGCTCATCGTCATATCTATCATAGCTTTCATTTCCATCACTCTTGTTGCCCGGGAGCATGTACGGTGCAACCGCACAGAGTGCAAAATCATCATTTTTTTATATCACAGCATTTTCATTTTTCATATAGCGTTAGTTCACATTAAAACGTCGCGAGCCGCGTACGTATGTAACTCATTACAGCATAGCAATAAAATCATATTATTTAGAAGCTTAGTTTTATTAGTAGCAGCAGCATCCCAGGTGTACGAACCATAGTCCGTACAAACACATAGGATAGTTTTTATCCCGGAAATCCCACGGGAACGGGAACTATGCGGGTTTTCCTTTGCAAACGCGGGCGAAGCCGCGGGCGGAAATCTAGTTATATCATATCTACTAGTAGTTTTATCAACAACGATGAAGAACAAAATCTTCAGATCAATTCTTCTAGTCGTCGTCTTAGTTTCCATTATACCGTGAAATAATAAACAAATGGGAAATATATTTAACATTTGCATAATATAGAACTGCATTTAAATAATTACACCACCTTTACTAGATATTATAAATTATAATGAGTTTTAATAGCTGTAAGTTACGGAAGGATCAATCTACGACATCAGTTCATGCAGAAAGTAGGCAATTAATGCTATTTTATTAATTATTACCTTCTATTGTCAACGTTACAAGCAATCATGAGTGAATTAAAAAAATATTTCAGTATAATTTTCCTTGTACTACATTGTTGCGTTTTGAAAATTGTGAAAATTACTTCGAGATTTTCCGATATTGAGATAGGTCCAATCTACTTTAATTAAAGATCTTATTAAAGATGTTAACAATAATGTAAATGTTAATTAGAGTTTGTATTTCCGTGCTCAGATTTATTATCTTTGTAATGAATGCAGACAAAATAATAGAAAAATTAAAAGAGAATATAATATACTATGAAAACTGAAGTCTTTCAGCCTTTCCTTATGCAGCGATTTTGTTTATTAGTAGGTAAGGAAGAATGACTGATGTAATTGTATCTAAGTTTTCCTATACTATGTAAATTAGGTTAATATCTAAATTCTAAACAAATTTCCGAGGTTTCTAAATTTGCATATATATATATATATATATATATATATATATATATAGATAGGTACCTAGTTTATATAATAGCTGTAGGTAATAAAACTATGTGGGTACCTAAATTTTAAATACGTTCAAATTTTCCGAAAATTACCCCGTAGAGTGTACACAATAACGCTATTAAACACTTCTCTATTCTCTTCATAAGTTCTCCAGTTGTTATCGGAACCGGCTTGATCGATATAAAATTAGGTATGTCTTAAGCTTATTTTTTATATTCCTAAGTAATAAGGCATAGTCCTGGCAATACAACGTTTGCAAATAAACCTACATTACACGTTTTAAAAAATTGATGTGGAGAAGAGAGATTACTCTATAATCAAATATTAGATGATTCTTTAAAATTAGGCTTCATGAATTGATTCAAAAATATTTCCCGATGTTTCCGATTCTTTTCTTTTTATATTTACTTTTTCTACATCGAGCTGTTTTTCATTTTAAACAGTGTAAATATAAGTAGGTAGTTCGGTTATGAATCGACTAAAAATATGCGACCTGCAATTTAAATTTAGTAATATCTGGTACTTTTCGTGTCTCTTTAAGTTCCTTCCACCATCTTCATCTTTAGATTATTAGGTACCACTGACTTGTGGTTTTTGAATAATTATCCTTATATTTTTTCGCATTTGCGTATAAAATTGACGTCAATTACTTGCACTTTTCCCATTTGAATAACTCGATGTAAATGAACGTTTAGTGTTGAAATTGTTGATTTTTCCTCAAATTCATTATGCACATAGATTAGCAATTAGCTTCCGAATCAGTGGTAATTTGAAAAAATAATAAATATACTTAGGGCCGATTTTTCAATGCTTGGATAAAACTTATCCATCCAATAAAGTATTACACGATACCTAATATTAAAATGTCACGTAAACTGTCAAATACGGGCAATTAGAATACATTTTTAAAATGGTAGTTTTATACATTATTCGACGAATAACTTTTATCCAAGCATTGAAAAATCGGCCCTTAGTTAAAAAACACGCTAGGATAATCTCCTGAAATTGTTGTATTGTCACCGATCCTTGATAAGTGTTCAAAGTTTGTCTGTCTGTCAAATCCTGATCCTGTCTGAAGGAGTCGGTTTACTAACAAACATAGAAACTTACATATTTACTTAACTTACTTATAAACATACAGGGGAAGCCAAAAAGCGTGTGAAACATTACATGTAAACTTTTACATGACATATTACAGGAACATCCACCCCAAAACCGTCGGAGAAGTCACCTCGTGCCATCACCACAATAGATGGCGAGCTTGTGAGCAGCATGGTGCCGAAGGAAGCTTCTAGCGTGATTCGTGTGACCCTCGCCAATATAGAGGAAGCTAATATACTGCTGCAGAATGGTCTGGACTTCTATGGCGCTACGTACTTCCCGACAGAGCTGGGCACGCCAGCGCAGGCAGCTAAAATGATTAAACCTAGCAGGTAATGTACTCACTACATAGTATAACCATGATTCTTAAACCTCAAGAACACAAATCTGGGACACGATCTGAACGTATCACGCTATTTAACGTTTTCCGACTGCACGTAATTATTGGTATTAGTTTACTGGAACCGTGCGAGCGCTTAATCCAGCACTAATAGTGGCTTTCTCTGTCCCCTATGTTCCTATGTATGATTAAATCTTTAAAACTACGCAACGGATTTTGATGCGTTTTTTTTCATAGATAGAGTGATTCAAGAGGAAGGTTTTAGTATACAATTTAATATATTTTAGGCAAAGTAACGGGCGGAAAGCTAGTAATGTTACTGACACGAAAGTTTGTAAGATGTTTGTTAATCTTTCACGTAAAAACTACTAGACAGATTTGGATGAAACTTTACCGCATTAAAGGTTAAATATCAAAATAATTCATGCACGCAGGTTCGTACGCGGGTGAAACCGGGCGGCACAGCTGGTATATAATACTATTGCAATAGTGAACACTGATAATTTCACTATTGCGTATCTACCCGCAAAATAACAGGCAGCTTACACATAATATGTAAATACAATTTCCTTTCCATTTTCTTCTTTTAATCTACATAAAAGAGCTATTTTAGCAACGTTTGCCTGTTTGCGAAAGGATTACCTATTTGTCTTGCAAAGATAATTAATCATATTGTGAATGTGATGTGGAAATGACGATAAATGAAAATAGTTTGGAAAATCCAAAAGTGCACGCCTCATAATTTTTTTTAATAATTATTTTTGTTTATTTAATAACAATTAAACCACATCGAATCAGACCCTGAAAAATGAAAGGGTTCTATTCCTGAGCATACTCAATGGTCCGGGAGCCAGCAGCAGATTTTATGACCAAGTTCCTCTCAAGCGGTAATTAGTAAAATGCATCAAAGTATAGTATTATGAAGCCTCGTGAACGTCAGCTGGAGCTCGGTTGGGGGGAAGAGCGGTTGTAGCCTCCCGTATCAGCTGACGGTTTTTCCACCAAGATACAGCCAGCTGACATATATATTTATCCACAGTTACATATGAGGTATCATCAGGTAAATTTTTGTTTGAGAGGAAATAACGGAAAATAAATTTTTCTTTAAATTTAACTTTCATGTTCGAGACACCAGCTGACGTATAATACACCATGTTGTAACCAGCTGACTATTTTTTTTCGTTGAGATATTGGGTTAGCTACAATTTGACAAATTTTTAGCTGAGAGGAAATGAATGAATGAATGTATTTTTTTTCCTATGTGCGTGGGAGGCACCCCCCCAACCGAGCGCCAGCTGACGTTCACGAGGCTTTATAATACTATACTCTCATGCGTCTGACGAATTATCTCTTGAGAGGAAATAGTTAACCAAATTTGCACCTGGCTCCCTAACAAGCGTAAGAGAAAAAAAAAGACTCGATTAGTAAAGTATTTCGGTCGCTATCGTGTTAACAAGAAAATCCTCCGCACATACAGACACACGGACGTCCAAGACAGAACTTTTTTAAACTGTTTTTTAACTAGTTTAAATAACAAAAATGACATCAAAAATATCATGAATGTTAAAAATAGTGCTTTTTCTTAATATGTGTGTGTATGTATTATCTTACAAGTGCAATGTATGATACATAAAGACATTTTAAGTTTGAAAAATCAGATGTTTTGCGCGAAGTGACAGTAGTACCCACCTCAACGCTTCGCTTATGAGGCGTGCAAAATTAAGAATTCAGAAGTTATTCAAAATGATATCTTTAGGTAGGTGCGTCGCCCTAGACAACAATTGATTTTGAATTTTAAGATATGTACCTAGATAAAAATAATCAATAAATGAACCACTATTTGTTTTATGATAGTGAAATTGAAAATGTTTTATCGATAATACTTTAAGACTGCTATAAAGTTAAATTTGATAAAAAAATCTGGATTTAATTATAATTAATTAACTATTGAAATTATTCAAAATCAGTAGAAAGTGTTTTATTAAATGAAAATAAACTATAACAGAATCAATTTGTATAAAATCGTCTTCAAATAGTAGGATATCATTAGAAACTAGAGTTTATCTGAAAAGCTTGCGTTTGAAATCTGAATGCTATATTAAGTATCTATTTTCAGCACACTATCTTTGATTAAATACACCTATAATTAATTAGATACATTAACAAACAGTGGAATTATTCATGACATAATTTAACGAGCAACTAGGTACTTTGCGTTACAAATTGCGTTTTGTATAGGTACTTATAGTTTTAACTAATGTTTTGTCTCAGTATGTTAGAGACTTTTCCAATCCATAGTAATATTATAAAGCTGAAGAGTTTGTTTGTTTGAACACGCTAATCTCAGGAACTTCTGGTTCAATTTGAAATTTTATTTCGATGTTAGATAGCCCATTTATCGAGAAAGGCTATAATCATCACGCTAACTACAATAGGAGCAGAGCAACGCGGATAAACCGCGGGGCACAGCTAGTATGTAATATTTTTGATGCTTTTAGTGTTAACTAACGTTTTTCACACATCACACTTCGTAGTCACAAAGCAGTCAATAGTTTCTGAGTACTTTGTAAACCTACACGTACCTATTTAGAGCTTTTCACACAGCACCCTCACCTTATAGAAAAAATTCTTCTTTCACAGAGTCTATGCTTCCAGGGTGACTGGAGGTACGGTGTCTGCGCGTGTGAGGGACCTCTTACCAGTATTCGACCAACAAGGCTTCGCTAAATTCGCCCCGCCAGCGTCTAGATTAGTGAAGCCTAGATCTAAGTAAAAACGACCAAAAACGACATTGCATTTTTTTTCTGAGCGAAAAAAATTTTCATTAACAAGATTTTTTTTAACCACGTGTCATTAATAATCAAGAAATTTTGATAAAAACATTTTTTTTCTGTATTAATAAATATCCCTTTATATTTATTTTTTATATGTTTGTACCAGTTTGCATTTAATTGTTATCAACAAAAATGCTTATTGATTGTTACTAATATGTGCCATTTTGTAATAATTTAATAAACTCATTTAATTTTAACTGTGTTTTATTCAAATTATATTATAGGTACTATTAAGGAGAGAGAGGAGTAATAAAAGAGGAATAACATAAAATATTTTTAATATTTGTCTAAACATAATAATATCACAGATATTTATAATTATAGCGCTTTGAGCATCTTTTAACTTAACAATATTTACGCTATACTTTCTTTTGGTTTCTTGAACTTATCTTCGATTTCCTGTAAGCTTTTGCCTTTCGTTTCTGGTAGGATGAAGTATAATACGCCCGTTCCTAGGAGTGCTATCAGACCATATGAGAGGAATGTAATAACTTCACCGAAATTCGACATCATGCCTGGAGCAGTCTTAACAACTACGAAGAATGCTACGAACGTTGTCGCAGAACTGATTCCTGATCCCAAGCCTCTTACTTTAGTGGGGAAAAGCTCTCCGCACATCATCCAAGGAATGGGCACTAGACCAATAGATATTGCGCAGATATACGCCATCAGACACGTCAATGGCAGCCAAGTCATGTTCGTTTGTTTGCCATCCGTGAAATACAAATACATCGATAGCCCAACCATGGATAACGCTGTGAATATTCCACTTATCATCGTCAACGGTCTGCGGCCATACTTCTTGCAAATTACGCAAGCTACAACTGACATAACTGTGCGTAGTGAATCAATCACTAACATGGCTAAGTAGTGATCTATACCTTTGCCTACAGCTTTTTCAATGATTTCTATAGAGTAAAATGCAACAGCGTTTACACCAGAGAACTGGCAAGTCACGAAGAATATGATCATTATCATGAGAGGTTTTATTAACTCCGGGCTTTTAAGACTAACGATTTTCTGCTGCAATGTCATTACTGGCTTGCATTCTTCTGCTTTCTTCTTCTCCAAAATTGCTTTCAGCTCGGCTTTAGCTTCATCGCTGTAGCCTCTCAACCATCCGAATGCTTTTACGCCATCTTCGATTTCTCCCTTGTTAATCAACCAGGTAGGACTTTCTGGGACCATGGTTAGTAAAATAACAGATAATACTGGGAATATGCAGCATATTAAAGCGGTCCATTGCCAATGTACCCAAGTACCAATGAGATGGGATACGAAAATGCCCACAGCGATCGCTAGGGATATTCCAGCTAAGAATATACCTCTATATTTTGGGTCTGTGGTTTCACTGATGAACACAGGCGCGAGTGGGCCTAATAAACCAACGCAAAGGCCAGTAAAGAACCTTCCTAAGAGCATAAGGGCTAGGTTATTCGAGCACGCGATGAGAACCCAACCAAGTAGGAAAGGACCGCTAACTATGAAGTGTGCGTTGCGTCTTCCGAACTTCTCCATCAGCCAGCCAGAGATGAGACAGCCCGGTGCCATTGGTAACGCAGCCATTGCCGCTGTAAAGGAAAAATTGGGTGAATAAGTGGATTGTATATTAATTACCATCAGGTCATGGGTCTGCCCGTGACATATTAAAGTTAGATGTATTACAATTTAGATGCTATATTTAGTATCAGATATGCATCAGTTATAGAACGATCGACATATAACAATAATGTAATTAATTAAACGAGTTTCAAATGCATCATTAAATTCCTCTATAAAAAATGAAACTTCTTTTATCCTACTAATCTTAAATAAATCATTAATATTATGTAAGCGAAAGTTTTTAAGAATGTTACTCTTTCATGTAAAAATCACGAAATAGATTTTGATGAAACTTGGAGGTGCTGTAGCTTTGGTACCAGAACGTTATGATTTCGTCCGCAGGTAAATTCGCGCGGCACAGCTAGCATATTTTGAAAATAAAGTCATCGTGTGTATTATTATAACCATAACCTTTCCATGCACTTAATACTATAATAATAATAATAATAAGGGCGTAGGGATGTGACGACCCCATCGCCCACGGTTGGAATATCTATTGTCTACGTGACAATAGATATTCCACCCGTGCAATCAGTCAACCCGCAGGACACCTTGTGGCGGGGTGTCGGGGAGTAGCGACCCCGCGGGAACCGAGTGCTCCCGGGGGAGGCCCCTGTCTTCATCTCCGGCTCGCCTTCACCGGCCGGTCGGAGTGAAGCCTGACGAGGACAGGACCCCCACCTCTGGCTTGCCTTAACCGGCCGGCCAGAGTGGAGTCGCGAGAGCTTTTAGCTCGAAGGGTGGATGCGAAGCGTAAGTGGCGAGTGGGCACGTGATGCTGGACCCTCAGGGAGCGCGTGATCGTAGTTTAAAGTCCAGGGACGCCTCTCCACCCTTAGCTGCTCACAATATGTTGCCCCCTTGTCGCACTATTGCAGCGACTTATTTCGGGGGCCCATACAGTGAGAGGGCGAGTCACCACCTGCCAACATATTTTTACTTTCTTTTAGTAGAAAGGCAGGTGCCATAGTTTCCCATAGTCCCCAATACCAGTCCATCTAGCATCCCAATCCATAGCCCAGTTATTAGATTTCCATACCCTGCAATAGTCCTACATCGGCCGCGGACTGCCTAGGGCTGTATCTCTATAGTGCAGTCATGGGCAGGCTGCGGCTGGTGTCCCACAACACATTAAAATTCTCGAAAGGGCCTCTGCGTGTTGGATCCGTGTCCCCACGTAAGCCTTCCAAAGATCCGGGTACTGTCCTTCTGGTGGTACCCGAGTATTATGGAGATGAGAAACATAATAATAATAATAATATTTATTTATTTTCCTCAAAAACTTACAATTACAGTTACATAGTATTACATAGTATAAATTGGAGAGGACTGGTGTCTGCGATAGGCAAAAGCCTGTAATGCAGATCGCCAGGCACTCACCCAGTCGAACCGCTTAATATTTGCTTAGTAACATAATATTAAAAACATGAAATAAACCGTTTAGAGGTACAAAATATAGCACAAAAGAGAAACAAAAGGGGAAATAAAATATCTTAAATGTTAGATAAAAACTTAACATTTTACAAAAGATAAAAAAAAAGTGAACAATTTATACAAGAATAGATTAATTGGTACCTATATTGTAGAGTATATGAGTGAGTGTGTGTGAAAGTGTGTGCGAGTATATGTGTATGTGTATGTATGTGTGTGTGTGTGTGTGTGTGTGTGTGTGTGTGTGTGTGTGTTTTATGTATATAATAAAATTTACTATAGTTTTACGTAGCGTATTAAATTCTCAGTAGATTCGTAATCGAGACTTTTTAGCCATGTTAAAGTTTTTGATTTGCAAGCACCTGTAGACAATGAATAAATAGACAATTTACCATTTAACTTATTATACAAATAACTACCTTGAAAGCAAAAGAAACGACGAGTGAATGATGTATTGGGTGTATATTGATCACAAACTCTATCTAATCGACGCTTTGTTTTTAATTTTTGAGAGTCATATATCAGTAAACTGTGTTGTCTGAGAATGGTATGAAGAACAAAGAGTTGACGAACGGTCAAAACTTCCCATTTTGCGTAGAGGGCGGTCGTTGGGTGATAAAAGGGTAAGAAGGAACCAACCTTTAGTACAGCTCTCTGGGCTCTTTCCAGTTTTAACAGAGAAGTTTTCGGTGCTCCTCCCCAAGAGGTTATGCAATAAGAGAGGAGGGATTGACACAAGGCATAATATACAGATTTTATGACATCTTTATCCGCAACGTTTCTCAGGCATTTAAATACACAGATAAGTTTGCGTATTCTTCCAGATAACAAATCAATGTGTTCCTGAAAATTTAGCTTATCGTCCAACACAACACCCAGATATTTCATAGATTTTGTACATTGAAGTATTGGACACGAACAGGTAGAGCTATCAAAGTTGAGACAACGATGAGATTTGATCAGAAAAGTCTGTGTTCCTATGTTTCTGTTTCGTAGATGAAAGGCCATGCACTTAGTCTTATCTGTGTTAAGTGTAAGAACATGGCTATATAACCACTTGCAAACGGTATCATAACCAGATTGGGCATAAGAAATTGCCTCTTCCCACGTATGACCATAGAAAAGTAGGACTGTGTCATCCGCAAAAGATACTATTTCACCATGAGTTAAGGCTAGCTGACATAAATCGTTAATATAAACTAAGAACAAGGTTGGCCCCAATATACTTCCCTGTGGCACACCAAAACAAACAGGAATTTCTTCGCTGGTATATTCATCTATCTTAACCAACTGTGTACGATTTGTTAAAAAGTCTTTAAATAAGTCAAGCTGAGTGCCTCTAACACCAATATCATCTAATTTTTGTAAAAGAATTGGGACAGAAACCGTGTCAAATGCTTTTGCTAAGTCTATAAATATGGCAACTACTTTCTTTTTAGTATCTAGTTTATTTACAATAAAATTTGTCACTTTATGTACCGCATCCGATGTAGATTTATTTGATCTGAAGCCAAATTGTGAATCTGATAATATTTTATTACTTTCTAAAAATTTTATTAATCTTAAATTAATCAGCCTTTCAAGAATTTTAGATAGTGAGGGCAAAATAGAGATTGGTCTATAATTGTTGACACAGTTTCTGTCACCACTTTTATAAATGGGTTGGATTCTAGATTTTTTGATTTTTTGATTTTTTGATTTTTTGATTACTAAATTAATAGTTTATACAGTTAATTGTGAATTAATTGACGGGTACAATGATTACTTTGTCTATTGTTTCAGTATTTTGGTATTATAAAAATATTGTTTACTAGTGAATATTTCCATAAATGAAGGCGGAATTATTTTTTTAGTATCTATGTAAATACATAATATTCATTTACATAATACGATGCGGGTAAAACTTTATAAGGTGGCTCTTTGTGATTCACAATTCGAGTTATTTTTTTCTGTAGGTAATATTTCTCATAACATAATGTCAGTAAAGTTACTTCCAACAGAAGAAATTGTTTTCTAATAAATATACAATAGACAAGTTAGTTTTGCAATTTGGAGCTCTAGAAAGGCTGGAGCAATTTTAATGTTATTATATACTTTAATAAACTCAAAACTCAAACTCAAACATTCATTTATTCAATTAGACTACTATTTATAGTAGCACTTTCGAATCGTCATTACATAAGTATTTTTAACATTTACCACCGATTCGGAAAGCAGTATTTATGGAGAAGAATCGTCAAGAAACTCCATATCTAATCTATGTAGTCTTGTATTGGTAATCCAATTGTAACTACTATAACTTTACTGATATTCAAATCAATGTGTTGGATTTGTGCGCATGGAATAATTAACTCATTGGAAAACGATTAAAAATGTGCAGAAAAGGTTAGGAAGCTTAACAAATTAGCTGTACGATAATTATCATGATAGTGAAATATTTATACCATTTTAAGGTCATTTTAAGGTATTACGAAGATCTATCTACCTATTTACTACCTACTCTATCATATAATTATTAATTACTAGCGGTCCGCCCCGGAATCGCCCGTGGTACATAATATTTACGTTTTATCTACATAAGAACCATCCTCGTACTTCAAGGAATATAATAAAAAAAGACTTATCGAAATCGGTTCAGCCGTTCTCGAGTTATGCGCTTACCAACACATTTTCCGATTCATCTTTATATATATAAGATTGTTTAATTCTACAGTACCTAAAGTTTTAAAATTGTTTGCTACATTGAATGTCACATCAAGTTTTATTTATTTTATTTTATTCAAATTTATAAGAATGTACCTATCTTGTTTCATCTATACTAATATTATAAAGAGGAAAGGTTTGTACTTATATGTATGTATGTATGGTTTTCACGAATAAACTACTGAACCGATTATAATGAAATTTAGCAAACATATAGAGGGTAACTTGGATTTACACACAGGGTAGGTTTTATCCCGGAAATCCCACGGGAACGGGAACTATACGGGTTTTCCTTTGAAAAGCGCAGGCGAAGACGCGGGCGAAAAGCTAGTATGAAATAAATGCATTTCTTTCATATTAAAAACTCCGTTATAATAGCTCACGTGTCGATTTCCATCGACCTAGTTTAGTTTATTTATTTAATCTTCTTCTTCTTCTTCTTCTTCTTCTTTTTAGCAAATGGCAACTCCCGATCCCAGTGAGGACGGATTCTGCCAATGTCAAGTTTTGAACGGATGGTCAGTTTAAGTTAATGCTCATGTTAAGCATACTCTGTGCTAAGGAAAAATCACGATTGAGATGGTTCAGTTTTGTTTACTCATAGATTTCTTACATGGAGCTGTATAACCTGACAAAGAACAAATATTAGTTATAGACAACAATCTTCCGATATGCACTACAAGTAGTGGCAATGACCGCAAATGTCCGTCAATTGTCAATACAGACGCAATATGACACAGTGTTTCCACAGATAAGAAATCAGAGCATTTGTGATAATCCGTATTATAGAGCACTCGACTTCCTTGTATTATAGGTATATTAAGAAGAGCTGGAACGTCAACACATTTACACATTGCACATGTTAGGCCGGGAGATACTGACACAAAATTTCGGGTCATTTGTAACAGGATGGCGGTCTAGAGGGGTCTTAGTAGCAATGACAAAAAGAAAAATGATGGTCAGAACGCTGGTACCGGCGGACTAGTCGCGTGGGCGTTAGTCACACTCGTCGGATAAATAGCGAAAGTCCAACGATTTGTAACACAAAAATTTTAGAATTTACCGATAGCCCTTAAAAAAGATGTAGGCGGTAGTGTCATGCCATATGCAGATTTTCGGCGGTATGGTGGCCATTTGGAATCGTCCGAAAAGTATGGCATGGCGATTTTCGTAAATGTCTGCACGATGATGATTACCTGTGCAAAAGTTAGCCTGGTACAAATGGTTGAATTGTTTTTTTTTAAATCAACGCATCGCGTCGGTATGGGGGGCTGTAAGTTACACCGGAAAAGTATGGCATGACACTACCGCCTACATCTTTTTTATGGGCTATCGGTAAATTCTAAAATTTTTGTGTTACAAATCGTTTGACTTTCGCTATTTATCCGACGAGTTCAACTAACGCCCACGCAACTAGTCCGCCGGTACCAGCGTTCTGACCATCATTTTTCTTTTAGTCATTGCGTAATAAGACCTCTGTAGAACCACCATTCTGTTACAAATGACCCGAAATTTTGTGTCAGTATCTCCCGGCCTACGTATGTGTCATATTTTTCAATTGTTTATAAATACATGATGATGTAATTGGTGTAGTACGAATATCTAAAAATCTATGAAGAATTTTGTGATACAGTAAATGGAAGAATTATAGACTATTTTACAATATTTAATAAAATCATTTAATTTTTTGTTCATTTTCATTAGAAATGTCAATTTTTCTCACCAAGGTGGAAATTTAGATGATAAGGATCTTGTTAGAAAAATATAAATTTTGACTAAAATCGGCATTTTTACCAATAACAGTGTGATAATGAGCTTTTACTAAATCAGGCACACTTCTCGAACTCTATATTTTCTCTTGTATCGGCTTTTCGGTAACATTTCAAAAGAAAAAATTTCATCTGATCAAAGTAACGATACCACAGCTAACATTTGACAGTATGTACATAAACAAAATGATGTCGATAAAAACATTTCAGGTCGTTTGAGAAATTTGCCATTGCCAAAAAAGCTCATTATCACACTGTTTGTATGCATTTTCTGAGTAAATTTACTATGGTAATGTATATTATATTTTAGAACATTAGAAAGTAGATATTTCAACGAACAAAAAGCCCCCAAACTTTTTGTAAAAAGCTGATATTTCGACGTCAGAATTTTCGATTGAAAATTAGGTTGTTTTTTTGGTATTAAGTTGAAATAAGGCGAAAAAATAAATATTTTCAATCAAATAAATTACAGTGTATTTGAGACACAATAAGGTAACTTTTCACCAAATATAGTAGAAAAAATATTTTTTTTGAAAAAGAAATAAAAAGCTCCCCCCCTCCCACTTCCCGAACTCGGATTGTCTGTAATTTATT
This sequence comes from Colias philodice, assembly GCF_061535455.1. NCBI lineage: Eukaryota > Metazoa > Arthropoda > Insecta > Lepidoptera > Pieridae > Colias > Colias philodice. The sequence continues at coordinate 6,128,339 of NC_143109.1, read as the reverse complement.
TTTCCTTTAATTTTTATCACATTCTCCTCCTTTTCTAATGGGTTTCATCCTACTACTATTTTTTTTAGGTTTTTATCATTTTGGAAGGGATTGGCCCTGGTGTATGTTGGGAGTGAGCGCACGTGTTATTTGTATTGTTTTTATGTCCTGAAATTTAATTATTATTTGATAATTGAATAATTATTAATACTTTTATCCAATTGATTATTATTAGAATAAATAATTAACTTCATCAATTGATTTACTTTTAAATTATAATTTTACAGGTAAATTAGGGTAATTCCGGGGTAGATGGCCATAAGGGAGAGATGGCCTATCGAAATATTTCAGTGACTCGCTCACTAACTGTTACTGTTTAGCGCTTAGTTCGCTGCTTTTCGTGCGTGAGGACAAAAGTACGGCAAAATATTAAGCGAAAAACAAAGAAAATATAAGTAAATCCTTTGTTTTTTGATTCAAATAGCTTGAATATTTTTTAGATGTCAACTATTTTACGGAATTGTGGTGTTGGTTTCTTAAAATAATGGTGATATTTGTCTTTTTTGTAAAGTGTACGAGCAGTGCTACGTTATAGCCTCAAAATAATTTGCTTCAAGTCATTACTTGTTTTAGTTTTTGTTGTGGCCATCTCTCCTGGAATATAAGGACAGATGGCCAATTCTAGTCGGTATATGATGGCCATAGTGTAATAGTATAAAAATCACGTTTTGTACAAATAATTGATTTATTTTTAGATTTGTTTTAAATGCCTAATAAAACAGGAGAAAGGCAGTGGCTGTGAAAGGTTGGAAAAATCGCTAAAAGCAGCTGTTAATGCTGTATTAATAGCATAAACGTACGCGTGGCAGGACTCCAGTACCAAATACCTAAACTTTTTTAGGCATTCATTAAAAAGAAGACTAAAGAAAAATAATTCCTTTAACGATGGATGACGTGAGCGAATAGCCAACGAATAAGCCGAACAGTTTAAATTATAGCATAAATTTAACCAATAAAATCAAAAAGCGGGATATGACTGGTAACAGATGTTCTAAAGCAGAAAATATATTGATTACCCTTAGGAAGTCAAAAGGAGTTTCTTTGGCTAGAGCCAACACTATGAACAGATCAGAAGTTAAAGCATACTTTTAACTACTTCAATGCGTTCTTTATTCAAGACAATGAGATGTTACACCCTAACTACTTATTTAACATGGATGAAGCTGAACTACAGCTTAACAGACGTCCGGGACACGTGCTTGCTTAAAAATATTCTAAACCAGTCTCCAAAGTAACGTCAACTGAAAAGGCGGATACATTAACCAAAAAAAAAAACGCGGCGAAGAAGAAAAAAGAAGACTTCAAACTAAAAAATTAGACTAAAAATTAATCCTTAGCCTAGAATTGAGTTATGGCCATCTTACCTCTAGTGCCATGGCCATCACGCCCGGACACCTCGGGAGAGATGGCCAATTGTGATTTTTAGAAAACTTAAATTAATTAGGTGATCTTATTAGAAATTGTTACTTTCATGTTTAGAATATCATAGTTGAATCTTCAAAGTTTAATAAAAAATAAATACAATTTCAAAAACAAAAGTATTTCATTTCTGATAGAGCTTAGAAAAAACTATGGCCAACTACCCCGGACTTACCCTATGAGAGCTTTCATAATTATATTTGCATATATTTATCTACAACGCACCCATTTTACAATTCAAGTCTAAAATGAAACTAGAGTCGCATTTATTTTTGAACATACTGTAAGTGAAATTGCATAAGTGTGAGTACTGTGAACATGCCAGCTTTCCTTAATTGACCGATACCCACTTATTAATGTTTTAGATTTGGGATATTTTAGTTAAATAATTATGCGTTATTTCTTTTAATTAAAATATCGCATATATCTCAAAATACTGCAAGGATAAATAAATTCGTATATGGACGTAAAAAATATAGGCGTATTTAAATATTATTTACAAAATAATTAAGCCAAGGGACAGCTTGTCGAGCAAATAAAAAATACGAAAGTCGATGAAAAATAAAATCACGAAAGGTTAATCTGCATGAGAATCAATTAATAGGAAAACACGTGTATAATTGTTTTTCATTTACACGTTGTGACAAGTACTTAAACAACAACAAAGTTGTTAGCATCTGGTTTTTTTATTCAATACATATAAGTAATAATAATTATTATTAATTATCATATCTGCGTCACTTATTTGAACGCAATAAACTAAAAAAAAACTATTAACTAGATGACTGAATGACTTGAATTTTTCGGCAATATTTGATGTAATTTCTTATAAAAATTAATATTATATTACATAAATTATGGAAGTTGGAAAAAAAAAGAAAAATTTGACCTAATTTCAAAATTCTGGATATGTTCTGTTTAGCATAACTGTCAGATATAAGGACACTATTGTGTGAAAATGTAAAAAAAATAGTGACTTTATCAGCCGGCCATGATATTGACCCTTAAATATATTCTCTCAAGGTAATAATAATTGTGAGGTAGGTACTGGGTATGCAATTCGGGAAATAGTGAAATATGATTTATTCCGAGTCGCCATGGACAACCAGTCAAGGAGGACCGTTGATATTTTTAAGCTCAAGTAGGTAATATTTAACTAGTTAAATGAATGCTTCTGCTATTGTTTTTGACTTCGTTAATGTTTTATGAGATTACTTTTGTACAGAACCTTAATTTGAATAAATCCCGAGTTTGTGGTAAAACAAGAAATTTTATAGATAATCCATTGAAATCAGACTAGCAGTTTCGATGATGTTGAACAAAGGGACAAACAGTTTCTTGGAAATAATTCTGTGTAATCATGCATTATGCTATAAGCTGGGTACATTATTTTGAAAGTAACATATTTACTATAACCATATTTTGTGGTAAGAGTTATTAATATACTAAATGTTTAGTACATAATATTTACTCGTCCTAATTTCATAGAACAATGAACTTTACAATCTGTGCTGTTACGTGAACAAAGCGCAATATTTATTTAATAAGGTTGTCCATGCATGGAACGAGTTTGCTCTTTTTGGTTTATGATTTAGAAATAAACCCTCAAGTTCATGACCTACGCCTTACATGATCGATTTCACTGGTAAGTAGGTGATCCTTGTTCGTAATTTTAAAACATTTTGTTATTAAGCTTTTTAAAACGAAGGTAAATAAAAATATCGTATGATTAGTTTTAAGATAAATCTACAGATACCTTTCCAAGTACCACAAATCATCTTTCTATTCTAGTAATATTATAGAGCTAAAGAGTTTCTTTGAAAAAACTAATCTTATCACCTCAAAAAGATATTGTTACCAGTTAGTTGGTTTATCGAGTCAGAACACAAGTAATAGAAGTGGATGCGGGTGAAACCGCGAGGCTTGGCTAGTATTAGGTAATATCACTACATAGTATAAAACAAAGTCGCTTTCTCTGTCCCTATGTATGCTTAAATCTTTAAAACTACGCAACAGATTTTGATGCGGTTTTTTTAATAGATAGAGTGATTCAAGAGGAAGGTTTTAGTATATAATTTATTATGTTTTAGACAAAGCGGGCGAAGCCGCGGGCGGAAAGCTAGTTAAATATATAATGTTTATAATTCTATTCAGCGATGTTATAACTTATATCAAACAGTTTATCTATGCATTTAATGTTTTACTCATGTAATTCTCGTAATGACTGGCTTGTTAATATTATGTGCATTTATAATAAATGCCTATTGCTGTATCGTAAAACGTACAGTTGTTTAATTTGTAGCGTCATAAAATAAAGATAAATACTTAAGTTTTATTGGTCTCTATTGGTTTAACGATTGAGTGCTAATTGGTCGTGTGTTTGTCTGTTTGGCGGCGTGTGTATTTTTTTAACTGGATTATATAATCTGACTATGTTAAGTAGATTGGCTTAGTTCGGGAAGTAAAATCTGTATTAAGTTCTAAAAAATATTATTGTGTTCAATAACACTATTTATAAAGGTAATTTTTTATTAGTTTCTAGCTGCAAGAATATAATGTTTAAATTAAATAGTTATTTTTTTGTTAAAAAATTTAATACTTTTTTAACTTAACGCACACAAATCCAACCAACCAATAATAAACATTAAAGTCCGATCAACCGTGCTTCAGTTTCATTCTTTCTTTTCTTTCAATTAGAAATGGTGAAAAATACAATTTATTTTATGTCGCAGCCTGTTTCATTAATAGCCTAGGCAATTAATTAACTGCCGTTTACTCACCAATCCAAGAAGCCGTGCTTTCATCAGTGGGTATGGAGCTGCCGGAATCCTTGAGTTGCGGCAGAAGAATTGCTGAATAGCCAGATGTTAGACCTGATGTGAAGGTCAGTAAAATGGCTGCCATGGACGCGAGACTCTGTAACAATGACAATGTAGTTAGTCAATGAAATTAAATACTAAGTAAAGATTTATTCATTACTAGCTTTCCACCCGCGGCATCGTCCGCGCAGTCAAACAAAAACCCGCATAGTTCCCGTTCCCGTGGGATTTCCGGGATAAAACCTATCCTATTTCCCGGGATAAAAAGTAGCCTATGTCCTATCTCGGATATCAAAATATCTCTATACCAAATTTCATGCAAATTGGTTCAGTAGTTAAGGCGTGATTGAGGAACAGACAGACAGACAGAGTTACTTTCGCATTTTAATATTAAGTATGGATTCATTAAATTTTTCTAAATTTATATGCTCGCGTATATTTAGAGGCGATTTTTCAGTATTAAATAAGTATTTTTAAATAAAATATTGGTGAAAAATCTAACATAAGTTTTCTGAATCACATTCGGTTTCGATTGCGTGAAAGAGGGGTTGTGTTTTTCTTTGTATATTTCTCTTTGTTCTCTGAATAGCGTTTATGACGAATCAACAATATAAACTTTAGCATTATAGGTATCGTTAGATTTGTCTTTGTGAGACAATGATATCAAGATTATCATAAAATATAAAGTAGGTATTGGATTTTCGCTGTATTACATAACTTGGTCTTTTCATAAAATGTGTTGAGTTGTTTTATCAACATAGAAAGTTGAGCAACGCGTATTTTTACATCTTTTTAACCGACTTCAAAAAAAAGGAGGAGGTTATCAATTCGGCCGGTATGTTTTTTTTTATGTATGTACACCGATTACTCCGAGGTTTCTTAACCGATTTACGTGATTCTTTTTTTGTTCGATGCGGGATGGTGTCGAATTGGTCCCATAAAAATTTTATTCGGATAGGCCCAGTAGTTTTTATTTTATTTTATGAGCATTTTTGTCTGTATTTGTAAATGTTGCAAGTGCAAGTTTGAAGTCGGTTGTTTTTAACGCAGTTATCACTAATTGTCTTATAACTTTAGAAGCAATATCTTATAATATACTCTACAAATTATTGCAAAACATATCCTGTACCTAAGTATTTATACTACTTTTCTTTAAAGTTTACAAGCAATAATTATCTATGCTAATAAAGCTGAAGAGTTTGTTTGTTTGTTTGTTTGAACGCGCTAATCTCAGGAACTATACTGGTCCGATTTGAAAAATTCTTTCGGTGTCAGAGAGCCCATTTATCGATGAAGAGGCTATATATAATCACGCTAAGACCAACAGGAGCGGAGCAATGCGGGTGAAACCGCGCGGCACAGCTAGTATCTTATAAACTACAAATTAAAGCATAAACAACATATACATAGATTATCGTCAATTTATTGAACAGAGACAAAGGAACAATCTAGAAGCTTACCAAAGTTCAAACATAGCGTGCCACCTCATTGAGATTATATCTTGCACAACGAACGTCAATATACTATATTGTGTCCTTTGTGTACTATGTAAATGTTACGAAACGCTAGGAAAACCTAGCATACTTATGCACTAGGCGGAACCTACGGCTTTGCTCATAGTTTTTAAGAAGTAGAATTTGGGCTAATCGAGATTATATCAAATATTTTATAATACATTCATTTCCCAAATGCTCAAATTTATTCGTGAATCTTCAAAAACGCATCCTAACTACTAATATTATAAATGCGAAAGTTTGTGAGGATGGATGGATGTTTGTTACTGTTTCACGTAAATACTACTGAACGGATTAGAAGGAAATTTGGTATGTAGGTAACTGAAGACCCAGAATAAGACTAAGGCTACATTTTATCCCGGAAATCCCGCAGGAACGGGAACTATGCTTATACTACTATATAAAACGCGGGTGAAGCCGCGGGCAGAAATCTAGTTTAATATAAAAGGTACATTACCTTCACTCAAAACTATTATACCTACATCATAGCGATTTATTCATAATTTCATAGTAAAAAATCAAGCATCAAGACACATTATTCATTAATTGTTAATAAATAATTATTAGGTACATCAAATTACATTTTTAGGAATGCTATCTAGATCTAGGACATCGGAATTTAACCTAGATTGAGGTACTCTGAATACATTCCTAATAAATACCTTCCCTTTTACAATCTATTGAATTATTCATACTGTTAATTCAATTGTTATTTAATTAGGTATTTTCTCACAAAAAATATTTATTTATTCATCATTCATTTTGTTGGTAAGTAATAAATTGTTCGCAGAAATTCTTCTATATTATTAAACCTTCTATAATAGTTTTTATATCTAATCATTATCAGATCAATTCGAAGACAAATTATAATAATTATTATCCAACTAGCTTTCCGCCCGCGGCTTCGCCCGCGTTTTCAAAAAAAACCCGCATAGTTCCCGTTCCCGTGGGATTTCCGGGATAAAACCTAGCCTATGTCACTCAGAAATGATGTAGCTTTCCAACAGTGAAAGAATTTTTCAAATCTGCCAAGTAGTTTCGGAGCCTATTCAATTCATACAAACAAACAAACAAACAAAAAATCAAACCTTTCCTCTTTATAATATTTGTATAGATAAATTGTTCCCTGATCCAATAAATAATTATTGTACTTACTTAATTAAATGAAGTATTAACAATGTAATTTTAATTTCAAGATAAAACATATCTTATCAAAGAATTCATTCATGTATTGTTTAAATTATTATTATCGCAAAAAACAATAACCCTTCTACATCATATTGTGAAGTTACTAAACTATCATTTCATTTTTTTTTAAACGAAAATTCATAATTTCCTTTAAGTATTAAAAAAAAAAACTGGCACGCGCAGTATTTCTCTTGCAATTGTGACGAATTTAATTCTTATAATTTCATTTAAACGGATGTATTTCCCACATCACTACATAGTATAAAACAAAGTCGCTTTCTCTGTCCCTATGTCCCTATGTATGCTTAAATCTTTAAAACTACGCAACGGATTTTGATGCGGTTTTTTTTAATAGATAGAGTGATTCAAGAGGAAGGTTTTAGTATATAATTTATTATGTTTTAGACAAAGCGGGCGAAGCCGCGGGCGGAAAGCTAGTTTTCAATATAATGCATGTTTTAATTTCTTTTAAATAATTACATAAGATAAATTAATACACTATCTTGTATCGGAAATGAGTTACAGTAGTAGGTATAATTACATTACAATATATTAAAACAGCTGTTCTTTTATACGTAAAATAATCATAAAGTTCAAGGTAGTTAAAAGTTCACTGACATAAATTTTATGTAAAAATCGCCATAAAAATTATCTTTTTGAGTAAACTCGTTATGATATGGTATGATAATGATAAATACTACATACAAAGGTAGTATAGGTATTTTCTTGAAATTAATCAATTCAATTTTCACGAAAACTTCGAAATATGTAAGGAAAATGGACTTAGTTGAAACGGAAAAGTTCGTTGAAAAATCGCACCCTAAAAGTATTAAGACTATGTCTATGGAGGAAATTTAATAAAAAAATATTTAAATATTTGTAGAGCAATAATATTAGATTTTGTGTGTGTGTGTACTCAGACTCATTACATACAGGCTTATGCACAGGGCTTATGCGTAGTCCGGAAAATTTACTGAATGCAAAAAATGAAAATTGGAAATTCTTTCAGAAATTGGTAGCAGACATTGAACGTGGAATAATAAAACAGATTAATTTATTATTATCAAAATGCGTCCGATAACAAATTTCAGTAAATCCGTTTGTTTTCATGTTTTCGTCTTCCCAAATAATTTCCCAAAATTAAAGATTATTATTACAAGGCATAAAGTATATAAATCATGAAAAGGTATATTAAAATTGATATTTTTGGCATTCAAATGCTTTATAAATATAAAATAAAGAATAGAAAAAATTCGCGCAAAAGGCGCGAAAGGATGCGGGTTCGAGTCCTGCCTCGTGATCGAATTTTTTCTATTCTTTATAAATTTATAAGGTATATTAAATAAATAAATTCTTACCTGTTTCCATATTGGAGAGAATCTAGCTACAGTCTTTGATTCAGGCAATAGCATTTCGTCCTTAATATTGTTACTGTGCAGGGAAAGTCCGGAGTGCATTATATTTTGAACATAATTAGATTTTTCCTTTTCATTCTTTTTCTCTGTGTGCTTTTGTGTGTTTGTGTCTGTTTTTGGTATGTTAGTATCTGTGTTAGTCTCTATATTTGTGTCTTCTTCGGCTTGTGTTTCTTCAGCTATAGGTTCCTTGGTCTCGTTTCTGTCTTCTCCCATTCTTGTCTGTAAAGAAAGAAACAGTTTCAATTATTTTACATAAATAAGTATCCTAAAGGAAAAATTTGTGTTTGTTTGTTATGATTTATTAAAAACCTACGCGATCGGTCCCATTATGTTTTTACGAAAAAATATACATATGTTTCCGTTTATAATAAAGAAACCAAACTAAAATTAGATTTGTAAAGTGCTTATATAGATAGGTACCTACTTAAAAACCGACCTACAAGTAATATGAGTATTTTCCAGAAAACTATGACAAATAAGGGGGTGGTAACCGTTATAATTATAGTAATCGTCAATCGATACACATGATGAAGATATAAAATTATCTATATAATATCATGCATGTTTATAAGCGTTGTCCGGTAGAGGTACAAATGAATATTTATTATTTATATTATTTTCCATCTTTCTTTCAAATTAAAATAAATCCCTTCTTAATGGTGAGTAACCTAATAGATGCATAGTAAAATAATTGTCTAACCTTGCCTAGTTAACCTTAAGAATATCTAATAATTATTATTGTGCATTGTTTTAAATTTACTACATAATGAATCGGAACGTTACAGAAATAATAAAATGTAGATACCTATAATAATTTTGATGAATGAAGTTTTTTCTCAATGAACACGAACCTAACTTCATTTTAATATTTTTTTTAAATCAAATGTAACTCGTAATTTATATACAATAAATGATATTAACTACATGGAGATTAAGCGATTTCTGAAAGATTTTTTTAAATTTTTTTTTAATGAAACCCGTTTTCCTTGGTCATGGCATCATGTGTGAACGGGTGGACCGATTTCGATAATTCTTTTTTTATTATAAGTATTCCTTGAAGTACGAGGATGGTTCTTATATAGAGAAAACGTAAATATGTACCACGGGCGAAGCCGGGGCGGACCGCTAGTTTTATATATTTATAAAATATATTTGAGAAAACTAGAGAGTCATTTCTGTTTAAAACCGGTTACTGCCTTACGTAAGAATGATTAAATACTTAAATTAATAAAAGTTTATCGATACTCTATATTTATGATGGAATAAACTTTTTCTTTAATTATTTATATCTTGGCAATTAAAAACCATAATATACGCAAGAAATCTTGAGTTATTGTTACTTGTGTTTACGTTATTGTGCGATTTTATCACTGCATAGTATAAAACAAAGTCGCTTTCTCTGTCCCTATGTCCCTATGTACCTATGCTTAAATATTTAAAACTAGGTACGAAACAGATTTTGATACGATTTTTTTAGATAGAGTTTAAGAGGAAGGTTTTAGTATATAATTTACTAGCGACCCGCCCCGGCTCCGCACGGGTGCAATGCTGATACTAAATACACTACAGAAAAACTGAACGTTGTATATAAAAACATAGCGGCCCGCTCCGGCTTCGCACGGGTATAAAATATATAGCCGGGCGGCCGGCCGGTGCCGCCGCAAACGCTACGTCCCGCAATTTTTTAAATCTGTAATATCTTCGAAAATATTCACTTAAATCATACGGTGTAAAGGGCCATATAGATCTATATTAAATGAACAATATATTCAAGGTATTTAATTGGTTAAGGATTAATGCTGTATTGGTTAAAATCGCTTCGAAAATTAGTCATTATTTGTCGTAAAAAGTAAATGACAAAAAAAAGTTATTGTGGGTTATCCATAAGAGATAGACATATACCACCGCGGACTTTTCTGTAGACCTTTTCAATGTGTATAATACTTAGTACATTATTTTGATAAAACTCGTAGGGTTCAGCCTGCGTTTGCAATGTTAGCGGAAAAAATGTAGTTTTTTACGACATCACATTAGAAACCTCAAAAATAACAGTACTTCTCCACTATTTTATGGATGTTATTATACATATAAACCTTCCTCTTGAATCATTCTATCTATTAAAAAAAACCGCATCAAAATCCGTTCCGTAGTTTCAAAGATTTAAGCGTACAAAGGGACATAGGGAAATAGGGACATAGGGACAGAGAAAGCGACTTTGTTTTATACTATGTAGTGATTAGGTGTTAGACAAAGCGGACGAAGCCGCGGGCGGAAAGCTAGTATTATATATTTGGAGATTAAATAATACCTAGTGAATCGAGCCAAGATTTAATCACGTTACATGCTTTTTTAAAACAATATGTAAATATATGCACACTGAATAAAATGTTGTCCAACCACATTTCTATAAAGTGTGGACTGTGACAGTAATATTTAATAGTTATTTTTAGACATAATTATAATTTGTCTGCAGAAATCAGCATGTTACGGGTTTTCCCAATTTGATAAGAATTTGCAACGAAAGTCGACTGAAGGTCGGGTGTAATAAATTACTAGTTCGTAATATTCAAATTTTATTTATGTAACACTTTAATATGTCATAACTAGATCTACAGTGGTGTTTTGGGGTTCACTAGATAGAAATAAATAAATAATAAACATTGATACTTATTTTCAGAGAATTTTCAATTTAAAACAAAATTTCCAAACGAAGTATCTAGTAAGCATTTGTTTGCGAAGAATAGGTATTGTTAGGGCGGGCGGTTTTCTTATTTGCAAAAACTAGTTAGTTAGTTACATATTTTATTAAAATATGTGAATATACAGACTAATAAAGTTAATAAATATATAATAATTTATTAATTCAAATTCTAATATATATAATAACTAGCGGTCCGCCCCGGCTTCGCCCGTGGTACATATGAAAAATAGATGTTGGCCGATTCTCAGACTTACCCGATATGCACAGAAAATTTCATGAGAATCGGTCCACCCGTTTCGGAGGATTGCAGACTAACATTGTGACACGAGAATTTTATATATAAGATTTATTAATTCACAGATGGGGAATTCACTTATTTTAGGAAGGTATTTTTTATACAAGTTTTAACCTAGGTCAGAAGTCAAGGTCCTCTATCTAAATACTACGATCACTATTTACTCATTATTAAATACTAGCTGTGCCCTGCGGTTTTACCCGCAGTGCTCCACTCCTGTTGATCTAAGTGTGATGATATATAGCCCATTGTCTTCATCGTTATATGGGCTATCTAACATCGAAAGAATTTTTCAAATCAAATCAGTTATTCCTGAGATTAGCGCGTTTAAACAAACAAGTAAACTTTTCAGCTTTTATAAGTAACTAATAGCTATTTGTCTTATTAAAGGATACCTTATAACGTGTCGATTATTCTAGATCAAAACAAACACAAATTTTCACCACTTTTTTTTGGTATTTTACGTAATTTTCTTAGCACCGGCCTTTTAAGGCACTGGCTTAAAGATTTTGAGCTTACAATAACACTAAATTGAAAGGAGTTGTGAGCCTCGGATACCGCGTAATACCCACTTTTACTTTTAAACCGGTTTACAATTTGGGCAACATTTATACAATAATATCGTTCGAGTTAAGGTCTTGATTTTGACGGTCATAATTTATTAATAAGATGAAAGAGTTATGACAGATCAATGAAGGTTTGGATGTTCGCGAAGGTATCTATAGCGGACGGGGTATTAATTATCTATATAAATATATATTTAAAAAATTGTATTTATGTCTGTTTATCAGCCATCTGGTTGATCAGATCGTGCCGTGAGTGAAAAATGTCCTGAAAATATTTATTATAATAATATTCGACTTATTAAATTGCAATATTTGACTGTAAAAGAAACCGGGAATGCTGTCTTTTTCCTTATCAAAATTGAATGAATTATATAAAAAATAGCAATGTATGTACATAGTAGAAAGGATTAAGAAATAACTATTAAGATAAAACGAAGCATTATAATAATTTATATGAGATGTTGCGTATGTTTTGTACCCGACTGCGCAAGAAGGAGTATAATGTTTCTTGAGAGTAGTTATGTGTCATTAATAACGCAAGAATATTTTTGCTCGTTCTGGACAGGGGTGTTGAAACATTTGTTCGTAGGTTACGAGTGTGTAGTTTTAGCTTGTCATCGTGATTAATTCAAAATATGTCTGTGTGTCTTATCAATTATATGTATACTCTGTGCCATCACAATAACCGCATTCAATTTAAGGGTTTTCATAGAATTTTAAATATATTTTTTTTCCAATAGGTACTACTTAATTATTGCCAACCAGCCCTTGGCCAGCGTGGTGGATTTTAGCCAGTACCCTCATAGGACGACCGTGTCCCAGCAGTGGGTACAGTGGGCATGGGCGTAGCTAGCCATGGGCACAGGGTGGGGCAAAAAAAAAACCGGCCAAGTGCGAGTCGGAGTCGCGCACCGAGGGCTCCGAACAAACCTACTTTTTATTAAGTTGTAACTCTAAAATGTATGTTTTAGCAATTTTTCCTTTGCAGAAACAGCAGCCAGATCCAGGTGGAGCTTTGCTCGCAATCTTATAGTTTTAGACCGATATCTCGAAAACTATCCACTTTAGGGCAAAAGTTGCTTAGACTTTTTTGTAGAAAGTAAAATTTCGCATATTTTATACCATGTAATATTTTATGTGAAAAAAAAAAAATTTTTGTAGAGCAGTGGTGGCTCAGTGGTGAGACCTCGGACTTCGAATCGATAAGTCCGGGGTTCGAGACCAGGCGAGCGCGCAGGAAATAAATTGATTTTTCAATTTATCTGCGCATGTTGTAACATCACCACTGCTCGAACGGTGAAGGAAAACATCGTGAGGAAACCGACATGTCGAAGAATCAAAAGTTCGACGACATGTGTCATCCGCCAACCCGCACTTGGCCAGCGTGGTGGATTATGGCCTGTACCCTCATAGGAGGCCCGTGTCACAGCCGTGGGAACGTATATGGGCTGATGATGATGAATATTTTTTGTAAAACTTACTATTTACGGTTTATGGCCTATTTGATGAACCGGTTGATCGTTACAATATTGGATTAATGAAAAAAATGCATGTATGTACATAGTTTTTAGGTCACTTTATTGTCTACAAGTTTTGTTTGAAATTTTTTTTTCTAGTACCCATATTTTTTGAGTTGTTCCACGTATAATGTAGAAATGCTGCCGCTCGGCGGGTAACGTGGCAGGCCAAAAGTTTTTTTCTAAGTTTTTTATAAAAACGAAGAAGAAATTTCCAATGCAAGTGTATTTTCACCGTTTCCGAAACGGCAAAATTTTTGATTTTTTTTTACTTCTAGAAAAATTTTAATAGATTTTTTTAAATATTTTCCTTAATTTTATTCTTGCATCCGAATATAAAATAACTACTCAATATTATTTAGTTATACGAAACATATGTACCTTGTACTATTTATCGCCAAACGTTAAATAACTCAAAAAGCATTAGAAAAAAAAGTTTCAAATAAAGTAATCTTAATAAATGGATAATGCATAATATGTATAATATATTAATGCCTATGCTTTTCATTGATTAATCCAATATTTAAAGAGTTACTTGCCAAAGATGATTAACCGGCTCATTAAATAGGTCATAAATCGTAAACGGAAAGTTTTACAAAAAGTTTACAAGGTATAAAAGATGTAAAATTTTACTACCTACAAAAAATTCCTAATATTTTTTGCCTTAAAATGGATAGTTTCCGAGATAAGTATCGGCCAAAAACTTTTATGTAAGATTGCGAGCGTAGCTCCACCTGGATCTGTCAGCATTTTGTGCTTTTATGGTCAGTAACTTATCCTAAAACAAAAGTGAAATTGGATGGGAAATTTAGTGCGATTTTGGTTAAATAAAAACAGCTTTGAATGGGGTAACAGTACTACACTACTTTTTCTGGCACCAAAAGTGGTTTAAATCATGTAACATAGAAGCGCAAGCTTTTTGTTTAGATCGTATTTTTTTGTGTCGCCTGACAACTTTCGAGTGAGAATTTTTTAACGGATATTAAGTTTTGTAGTCAGTACCTAGATAATTACGTTTTTTAGATTTGGTTAGGTACCTTCCAGGTCAGAGCCAGGGTGGGGCAAGTGCCCCACCCTGCCCCACCGTGGCTACGCCCATGACAGTGGGTACGTATGTGAGCTGATGATGATGATGATCATCAGCACATAGATATATTATATTCCCACAGATGTCACATGTCGTTGAACTTTTTGATTCTTCGACATGTCGGTATCCTTCGGTTCCTTCACCGTTCGAGAAGTTAACAACATGCTTATATAAATTAAAAAATCAATTTATTTAATGCACGCTCGCACAGTCTCGAACCTCGACTTATTTATTAGAAGTCCGAGGTTCTTACCACTGAGCCATCACTGCATGCCTCAATGCATGGACTGGTGTTGACATGCTTCATATTGCAATTTTACATATATAGGTTACATAAATCGTTAATTTAATTGTTAATTGATCTTTTAAATGCAGACAATAAGATTGACGGAAAAAACAACAGCAATTACTGGCACAATTCACTCAAACAAAATGAGTCATCTCATGCGTATTGTTTGTTCATTTATAAACGAGTAATAAATATTTGTAATAATCTTTATTAATTACTAGCTTTGCACCCGCAGCTTCGCCCGCGCAGGCAAAGAAAAACCCGCATAGTTCCCGTTCCCGTGGGATTTCCGGGATAAAACCTATCCTATTTCCCGGGATAAAAAGTAGCCTATGTCCTTTCTCGGGTATCAAAATATCTCTATACCAAATTTCATGCAAAATGGTTCAGTAGTTAAGGCGTGATTGAGTAACAGACAGACAGACAGAGTTACTTTCGCATTTATAATATTAGTATGGATTAATTTATCACCATAAAGGTAGGTAGGTATACTGGAAGATTCCCTAAATATTTTGCCTAGTTTTCTACGATAAGTTCCTTACTAATAAAATTTGTCAAAAAAGAACATCTTATTCCCTTGTAAAAATCCTTTACTACACGGAGGAAGCTACGGGTAGAAAGCTAGTATGAACAGTTTTATCAGGAGTTATGTCTTATAAGTGGACAAGACGGTGTACGTAATAGACCGGGAGATACTGACACAAAATTTCGAGTCATTTGTAACAGGATGGCGGTTCTACAGGGTTCTTAGTACGCAATGACAAAAAGAAAAATGATGGTGTGAACGCTGGTACCGGCGGCTTAGTCGCGTGGGCGTTAGTCGAACTCGTCGGAAAATAGCGAAAGTCAAACGATTTGTAACAGTATGGCACTTATTTTTCCTGTAAGTTTGAGGATCAACGAATATAAATACAAAATTTCAAAGATCTAGGTGTTGGAAATCTTCACTTATATAAATTAATAATAAATTTATTTTTCAAGTATGACAGCACTTTTTCCCCCTACTAGAAGTATGGCAAATATAATAATGGTCACATTTTATCAAATACTCTCCAAAAAGCCAAATGCAATACTGGTACAAAAAGATAGGCGAAATAAAAAAAAATTGCAGATTTTCGGCGGTATGGCGACCATTTGGAATCGTCCGAAAAGTATGGCATGGCGATTTTCGTAAATGGCTGCACGACGATGGTTACCTGTGCAAAAGTTAGCTTGGTACAAATGGTTGAATAATTGTTTTTTTTAAATCAACACATTCGCGTCGGTATGGCGGGCTGTAAGTCATACCGGAAAAGTATGGCATGACACTACCGCCTACTTCTTTTTTATGGGCTATCGGTAAATTCTAAAATTTTTGTGTTACAAATCGTTTGAGTTTCGCTATTTTTCCGACGAGTTCGACTAACGCCCACGCGACTAACCCACCGGTACCAGCGTTCATACCATCATTTTTCTTTTTGTCATTGCGTACTAAGACCCCTGTAGAACCGCCATCCTGTTACAAATGACTCGAAATTTTGTGTCAGTATCTCCCGGTCTATAAGTGACAATCATATTGTGATATTCAACCTTGAAAAATTAACATACATACAAAAATTTCGCTCTTACATAATAGTGTGGGAATTTAGTAAAATTGTTATCAATTTAAAACTATATCTCTTAACCGTTATTTATCAGTAGGTTAATAACCGGCTTCTTGTCACTATGGTAAATGAGAGCCTTGAATCAAAGGAGTCCTGGGTTCAAACTCCGGAGTCTAAAGTCAAGTCAATTTAAACAGTTTATCGAAGGCTGCTTAGGGTAAAGTTAATACAAAACGTCAAGTTTTGTTAATAATTTTTTGAAAATACATACCTTATATTATATGTACAGTAGAATATCTAACGCGTTTGAGTATTTCCATGCCACTTTTTTTAATTTATAAAAATAAAATTAAAAATAAATTCTCGTTGTCTAATAATTATTATACCGATTGTAATAGGTTCCCGTGACGCTCGAGTAAATCCACATTTAGGATCGTGGGCTCCCCTTTTTTTTTATAGTGGAGAATGCATTTAGGCATACCCAGGGCACTCGGGGAAAGAGCCCTGGGTTATGTCGGACTCACCCTGCTGAGTGCAGGGTCCTACCGACTAAACTCCACTGTGTTCCGCCGTGCCGCTTTATTGACGGGGCCGCGGGTATTCGGTAGAACCGCGTCCGCAGACCCGTCAGCATCGTGGGCTCCCCTACTTTACGACGTATTAAATATGTCAGTCATATAATAATACAACTAGTGTATGTATTAATATATAAATTGTTATTAAGAGTTAAGACAGTATTTATCTAATAACCTCTTTAGATATGAATTATATCGTATGGAACAGGAAATTATTATTTATTACAATTATTCAATCAATATAATATATTTGTTGTTGTTTGGTAACTAGTTATTATGATAATTATATATTTTATAGCGCTTGTTAAATTTTTTTATTGACAAATTATATTTGTTATTAATGAGTTTATTACGCATGCGTTAATCGAAGTAGATTAGGTTTTTTTATAGAGAGTTAACATTTTTATATCTTAAAAACCTGTATAATAATTTATAAGTTAAAAAATAATGGTTACTATGGGCTTATAGTTTTATTATACTCTATACTAACACAATTATAAAGCTGAAGAGTTTGTTGGAACTCGCTAATCTCAGGAACTACTGGACCGATTTCAAACATTGTTTCGGTGTTAGATAGTCCATTTATCGAGGAAGGCTATAGGCTATATATTATCACACTAAGACCAACAGGAGCGCGGTAAAGCGGGTGAAACCGCGCGGCACAGCTAGTTTTATTATACAATTTGTACCTCCTTTAAATAAGAATCTTCAGTTCAATTGTAAGTTTTTTATTTCGTTCAAATGAAATGATATCGCTTAGGTACCTAAACCTATACGTAAATTGTAACTTTCTTAAAATATTTACTCTTATTTCTTTTTAATATTTATGCTACATTGATTTGTTGTCCAGTAACTATAATAATATCAAGTCTTAGTTAAACTATGATCTAAGCTTATTCGTCTGTACTTTAAATCGTCTGCAAACCACATAATTACTGTTAATATTTTTACTAGTTGCATTACGTGGTCCTTCGAGTCTCCACACAAAAATCATCCTTACTCCACAATGTTAGAGTCTTTTATACGTTTTGAACTCTTCAATATCTAGTAAAGGTAAAGACGACCCTATATTTATGTTAGCTAAGAAATACGTAAAGTTAATTATTGAACCGGTCAGGAATGTGGCTCGTGGTTTTTTAAGAGAAGATCTATAAATACTAAGGTGAAGGCAGTTTCTGTTATATAATTATTGGTCTGGAAATCGAATGGCATTTTCTATCTTTTTGTTGTTGAAGTTACTTTTTATTATCAACCTGTTTTCAGATCTATCAGATGCTGTAAAAAGTAGAGTTGGACGATCTGAGAGAGATGTTTTAGATATAAGTTTGTGCTTCTAAAGTCGTAACATAAATGATTCTCATATTATACTTACAGTTCTGTATTTAATACTTCTTCAATTAAATACATTATTCGAATTATTCGAATATTTTAAATTCAAAATTCAATAACTATGAAGTGAATAAACTATATGAATAATAGTGGTCTGCACCGGCATCGCCCGTGGTACATGTTTACGTTTTCTCTACATCAGAACCATCCTCGTACTTCAAGGAATATAATAAAAAAAGAAGTATCGAAATCGGTTCAGCCGTTCTCGAGTTATGCGCTTACCAACACATTTTGCGATTCATTTTTATATATAAGACTAGCGGTCCGCCCCGGCTTCGCCCGTGGTACATATTTACGTTTTCTCTACATAAGAACCATCCTCGTACTTCAAGGAATATAATAAAAAAAGAATTATCGAAATCGGTTCAGCCGTTCTCAAGTTATGCGCTTACCAACACATTTTGGGATTCATTTTTATATTATAGACTAGCGGTCCGCCCCGGCTTCGCCCGTGGTACATATTTACGTTTTCTCTACATAAAAACCATCCTCGTACTTCAAGGAATATATTAAAAAAAGAATTATCGAAATCGGTTCAGCCGTTCTCGAGTTATGCGCTTACCAACACATTTTGCGATTCATTTTTATATATAAGACTAGCGGTCCGCCCCGGCTTCGCCCGTGGTACATATTTACGTTTTCTCTACGTAAGAACCATCCTCGTACTTCAAGGAATATAATAAAAAAAGAATTAACGAAATCGGTTCAGTCGTTCTCAAGTTATGCGCTTACCAACACATTTTGGGATTCATTTTTATATTATAGACTAGCGGTCCGCCCCGGCTTCGCCCGTGGTACATATTTACGTTTTCTCTACGTAAAAACCATCCTCATACTTCAAGGAATATAATAAAAAAAGAATTATCGAAATCGGTTCAGCCGTTCTCGAGTTATGCGCTTACCAACACATTTTGCGATTCATTTTTATATATAAGATAATAGATTTGTTATTGTTGTCTGAGTGTCTTTTAGCTATAAATTATTTTAATACCAGTAAGGTTTATGACTAATACACGTGTAACCTTATTTTGGAGAAGGCACGATTCTCATCATAATAGGTATATTCAGTACTTGAACATTAGTATATGTAATGCGCTGATTACACCTAACGAGTACAGTGGCGAGTCAGTAAATACGCTCTCGGCCGAGACAGTTGCCGAACCGAGTGGGTGTTTACACGTATTTCACTAGTGGCGAGTCAGTTCAGTTTTGATCACGACGCGGACGTCTGCAATGGATCGAAAAAAAAAAATAATTTAAACGGGTTTTAAATCGGCTGTTACCAGATATTATTAACGAATTGTGGGATTTATTAGAAATAATAAATAAAAATAATAATTCTTTGAAAAAATACAATGACAAAACGAACGAGTGGCGAGTGGCCGAGTGACGCGACGAGTGCGTGTTTATACCTGCCGAGCGGGATAGCGAGTGGGTACTCGGCCGAGTAAACAAATTGGGATTCTAGTGACTGTCTCGCCGCTCTTCTCGGCCGAGTACTCGGCCGAGCACTCGTTGAAGTGTTTATACCAACCGAGCACTCGGCCGAGGACACTGACTCGCCACTGTACTCGTTAGGTGTAATCGCCGCATTAACATATATATAAAACTAGCTTTTCGCCCCGGCTTCGCCCGTGGTACCTACATGTTTACGTTTTTTTTCAAACTATCCTATCTCTCAAGTTGGATCGAACTGCACATGGTGTGCGAATTTTATTATAATCGGTTAAGTGGTTTAGGAGTCCATTGAGGACAAACATTGTGACACGAGATTTATATATATATTAAGATAAAATACTAAAAACCCATAAAGGATCAAACAAAAATATATTTAAGTCCAGTAATGGCATAAAGACCTTTAAAAAGCACAGAAATAACATATTTGTTAGCGTTAATGTAATTTTTAAAGCTATAATAGGCCGTTTTCTTCTTAATTAAACTATAATACAAGCAAAAAGTTTAGCAGAAAATATTAAACAAACATAAACAACACCTAAATATAACAAAAACAAAGTTATAGCTGAATGAATGAATGAATATACTTCACGCAGAATACAATTACCTATGCATATGATAACCATTATCGTTTGATACAAAAAGGAGATTATTTTAAACAAAAACAGGAGATTATTTTTAAACGTCTTCAAGTACTAAGTTCTAAGTATATAATATATTTGCAATTAAGTTTCATCATACCACAGATAAGAAAACAAAGCATGCGTCAGAGTCAAGAGGGAGGTTATCGTTTTATATTATTTGCAGGGGTTGTTATACCGTTGATCTAAATCTATAAAGTAGAATTTTTTATTTGTATGGGATGAACGGTAAAACTACCGAATCGATTTGAAAATTATTTGGCTAGTAGCTAGAGTCTGGCCAGCCAAAGCTGAACCCAGTAAAAGGTGGCAAATTTAAAAAATATGGACCTGGTAACATCGGCTTTATTAGGAAAAAAAAATTCATACTTTTGATATTCTTAGAGGTGATCATAGTATATGGGTACATTAGGTACACAACAAATCAGGATTTAAAAGTTATTAAAGGATGTGGTAGCCCTGTCAATAAAACATTTGACTCACATTGTCCTAGTTTGGGGTCCAAATGTTACATGTTTGTACCTAACCCACAAATTGATCAATAAATGATTTTATTTATTTATTTATTTATATTGCATGAGAATGTTCAAATTAAATTATGCATAGTTCTACTTTCCCGCTCTACATAAATAATATTGAATTGAATTGTAACATTATTTGTATCATTGTTACTCTTTGTATTTAGTATTTACTACAGTATAAATAAAAGCTGCCGCCCAGCACTCTTTATAGTTTTACCCATATTTCAACACTAAAACCGATAAATTCGCAAATAATTTGAACCGTTTTCAACAAAACTGACAAATATGACATTCCAGATAATGTGGCCGCTACAAAAAGCACTGGGTTCAGCTTTGGCTGGCCAGACTCTACATTATTCTGAATTGACATACGAAAATAATTTTTGTTACGGGTCAACACAGATAAAGCCTCCGCAATCAGATAGCATTTGATCCTACATTATGCAAGCATTTGAAAATTGTTTCATCAGTAAAAAGCTATATAGATTACTAACTGTGCCCCGCGGTTTTAACCGCATTCCTCCGCTTCTGTTGATCTTAGTGGGATGATAGATAGCCCATAGCCTTCCTCGATAAATAAGCTATCTAACACCGCAAGAATTTTTCAAGTCGGACCCGTAGTTCCTGAGATTTGCGCGTTCAAACAAACGAACAAACAAATTCTTCAGCTTTATAATATTAGTATAGACTATAGATTATTATTAGATGTAAGAAAGTATATCCCAGTACGAATATCAAGTAAAATCTACACAAATGATGCCAACGTAAAGCAATCTATATCTAGGTATAATACTTAATACTAATATTATAAAGAGGAAAGGTTTGTAATTATGTATGTATGTATGCATGGTTTTCACGCATTAAGTACTGGACCGATTACAATGAAATTTAGCACACATATAGAGGGTAACTTAGATTAACACATAGGATAGGTTTTATCCCGGAAATCCCAAGGGAACGGGAACTATGCGGGTTTTTATGCGCGGGCGAAGCCGCGGGCGGAAAGCTATTAGATACTAAATTGCAATATTCCAAAATGTCAAGTGAATGTTTTTTCTTTGCTATTGCAGAGATTTCATCCATCTTTCATCAACTTTTTCTGGGTTATTATGTCTGTGTTACTCTTATTACCATATATCAAAACTTTGCAATAAATATTATGTGAGTCTTATTTTTTTCAACATTAAACATCGCATGATTTTTTTATCTGACAGATTTAAGAAAAAGTAATTATTTGGTTTGCGATTATATTGAAATTTCAAGATAAATTCAAACATTGTTTTAGTTATTATCAAAAATGCCTATAAAAAAACAAAACTAAAAATTAACTTTACTAGCAATTTCCTTTATATATATGCATGTGTGGATTTTTTGCTCTATTTCTTATTTAGTTACATAATTTGGAAATAAAGGATTATAAATAATAATTGAGATCTTATATTTTGCGTTGAAACATAAATTTATACTACCATATAAAATTATATTAAAAGGCTAAAGAGTTAGTTATTTTTCTTAAATATGCAATATAATATCTCAGGAATGATTAGTTCGATTTGAAACAATTTGTGTGCTCAGTCCATTTATCGCAGAAGGCTACGGGCTACGGCCTACCGCCTATGTCAAAGGCGAGCTTTTTAAGAGTAGATTTTACATGTAGCAAGTTAATATAATATTGTTAGACGTAACTTTTGATTTAATATTTTTGTGGATGAATAATTGTCACTGTTTCCTGTCCGAACATGTTTAGCTGTCGAATACTATAAATTGCCGCGTTCCTTTGACTCGTGGCGCATTCATACGAATCGTGCCTAGGGGCTCGGACGTTGTTTATACGACGTTCGACCCAACTACCCTCACTTTACTAATAGTCGTTGACTAGCTGCGTTTTGTTATCAACTACCTACATCAATTAGGTAGCTGTGTAGAATCGCAGTACATTCTTATTACGTTCAAACTAATATTAAACTAGCTTCGCATCTGTTTTTTCTTATATCAGAAGTGGGATAGAGTTCAAGCCTACACTTGTTGTTTTGAGTTTTGTAACGGCATACTGGCGTTTGTGTTTTTTCGTGCGTTGTGTGAAGTAAAAAATTTGTTACGTGGATTAATGTAACGGGAATGTAGTTCATCGAAGGAATTGTGTGTAGTGATCCAAATCGCTAGTTGAACTCTGGCGTTGAGGTATTGTCTAGTCGCTGACGTATCGTAGTGATGTATTTCACTAGTCGTACGAGCGTAGATATACCAAGATACGCGAACGGAGTGCCTATGTCAGGTGGACGTGGTTATTGTTCTGTCAGGTCAGTCTGGCCGAGGCAGGATGGTTGTGTAATCCCGAGATGAACTACCGTAGTGTTTTAATACGAGAAAAGGCGTACGAGGACGTACGATTGTCAGTATGGCCGTGTTAGACGTAACTTTTGATTTAATATTTTTGTGGATGAATAATTGTCACTGTTTCCTGTCCGAACATGTTTAGCTGTCGAATACTATAAATTGCCGCGTTCCTTTGACTCGTGGCGCATTCATACGAATCGTGCCTAGGGGCTCGGACGTTGTTTATACGACGTTCGACCCAACTACCCTCACTTTACTAATAGTCGTTGACTAGCTGCGTTTTGTTATCAACTACCTACATCAATTAGGTAGCTGTGTAGAATCGCAGTACATTCTTATTACGTTCAAACTAATATTAAACTAGCTTCGCATCTGTTTTTTCTTATAATATAAACTAGCTTTCCGCCCGCGAAAAAGCCGCATAGTTCCCGTTAACGTGGAATTTCTGGGATAAAACCTATCTTATGTGTTAATCCAAGTTACCCTCTATATGTGTGCTTAATTTCATTGTAATCGGTTCATAGGTAAGTATTTGCGTGTAA